>NC_048574.1:79540687-79560687 GCF_013265735.2 Oncorhynchus mykiss
GTGTCCTGTATATATAGTGGATGAAGGGGTGTCCACATACTGCTATATATATAGTGGATGAAGGGGTGTCCTGTATATATAGTGGATGAAGGGGTGTCCTGTATATATAGTGGATGAAGGGGTGTCCTGTATATATAGTGGATGAAGGAGTGTCCTGTATATATAGAGGATGAAGGGGTGTCCTCTATATATATAGTGTATGAAGGGGTGTCCTGTATATATAGTGGATGAAGGGGTGTCCTGTATATATAGTGGATGAAGGGGTGTCCTCTATATATAGTGGATGAAGGGGTGTCCTGTATATATAGTGTATGAAGGGGTGTCCTCTATATATAGTGTATTAAGGGGTGTCCACATTCTGCTGTATATATAGAGTATGAAGGGGTGTCCTGTGTATATAGTGGATGAAGGGGTGTCCTCTATATATAGTGTATGAAGGGGTGTCCTCTATATACAGTGTATGAAGGGGTGTCCTGTATATATAGTGGATGAAGGGGTGTCCTGTGTATATAGTGGATGAAGGGGTGTCCTCTATATATAGTGGATGAAGGGGTGTCCACATTCTGCTGTATATATAGTGTATGAAGGGGTGTCCTGTGTATATAGTGGATGAAGGGGTGTCCTCTATATATAGTGTATGAAGGGGTGTCCTCTATATATAGTGGATGAAGGGGTGTCCTGTGTATATAGTGGATGAAGGGGTGTCCTCTATATATAGTGGATGAAGGGGTGTCCACATTCTGCTGTATATATAGAGTATGAAGGGGTGTCCTGTGTATATAGTGGATGAAGGGGTGTCCTCTATATATAGTGTATGAAGGGGTGTCCTCTATATACAGTGTATGAAGGGGTGTCCTGTATATATAGTGAATGAAGGGGTGTCCTCTATATATAGTGAATGAAGGGGTGTCCTCTATATATAGTGTATGAAGGGGTGTCCTCTATATATAGTGGATGAAGGGGTGTCCTGTATATATAGAGTATGAAGGGGTGTCCTGTGTATATAGTGGATGAAGGGGTGTCCTCTATATATAGTGTATGAAGGGGTGTCCTCTATATACAGTGTATGAAGGGGTGTCCTGTATATATAGTGAATGAAGGGGTGTCCTCTATATATAGTGAATGAAGGGGTGTCCTCTATATATAGTGTATGAAGGGGTGTCCTCTATATATAGTGGATGAAGGGGTGTCCTGTATATACAGTGTATGAAGGGGTGTCCTGTATATATAGTGAATGAAGGGGTGTCCTCTATATATAGTGAATGAAGGGGTGTCCTCTATATATAGTGTATGAAGGGGTGTCCTCTATATATAGTGGATGAAGGGGTGTCCTGTATATATAGTGGATGAAGGGGTGTCCTGTATATATAGTGTATGAAGGGGTGTCCTGTATATATAGTGGATGAAGGGGTGTCCTCTATATATAGAGTATGAAGGGGTGTCCTGTATATATAGTGTATGAAGGGGTGTCCTGTGTATATAGTGTATGAAGGGGTGTCCACATTCTGCTGTATATATAGTGTATGAAGGGGTGTCCACATACTGCTGTATATATAGAGTATGAAGGGGTGTCCTGTGTATATAGTGTATGAAGGGGTGTCCTGTATATATAGTGTATGAAGGGGTGTCCTGTGTATATAGTGTATGAAGGGGTGTCCTGTATATATAGTGAATGAAGGGGTGTCCTGTATATATAGTGGATGAAGGGGTGTCCTGTATATATAGTGTATGAAGGGGTGTCCTGTGTATATAGTGTATGAAGGGGTGTCCTCTATATATAGTGTATGAAGGGGTGTCCTGTATATATAGTGGATGAAGGGGTGTCCTGTGTATATAGTGTATGAAGGGGTGTCCTGTATATATAGAGTATGAAGGGGTGTCCTGTGTATATAGTGGATGAAGGGGTGTCCTGTATATATAGTGTATGAAGGGGTGTCCTGTGTATATAGTGTATGAAGGGGTGTCCTGTATATATAGTGGATGAAGGGGTGTCCTGTATATATAGTGGATGAAGGGGTGTCCTCTATATATAGTGTATGAAGGGGTGTCCTGTATATATAGTGTATGAAGGGGTGTCCTCTATATATAGTGTATGAAGGGGTGTCCTGTATATATAGTGGATGAAGGGGTGTCCTGTGTATATAGTGTATGAAGGGGTGTCCTGTATATATAGAGTATGAAGGGGTGTCCTGTGTATATAGTGGATGAAGGGGTGTCCTGTATATATAGTGTATGAAGGGGTGTCCTGTATATATAGTGTATTAAGGGGTGTCCTGTATATATAGTGGATGAAGGGGTGTCCTGTGTATATAGTGTATGAAGGGGTGTCCTGTATATATAGTGTATGAAGGGGTGTCCTGTATATATAGTGTATGAAGGGGTGTCCTGTATATATAGTGTATGAAGGGGTGTCCTGTGTATATAGTGTATGAAGGGGTGTCCTGTGTATATAGTGTATGAAGGGGTGTCCTGTATATATAGTGTATGAAGGGGTGTCCTGTGTATATAGTGTATGAAGGGGTGTCCTGTATATATAGAGTATGAAGGGGTGTCCTGTGTATATAGTGTATGAAGGGGTGTCCTGTATATATAGTGTATGAAGGGGTGTCCTGTGTATATAGTGTATGAAGGGGTGTCCTGTATATATAGTGGATGAAGGGGTGTCCTGTATATATAGTGTATGAAGGGGTGTCCACATTCTGCTGTGTTCATCTGTCATTATATCCTTTTCCCAAGCTACTTTCCTAATGATATTTTTACCACAAAATGCTGGTGATGTTGTGTGATGTCATTTCCTGCCTCTTGTTGCTAGGCACCAGAGGTTCTACTCCCTGCTGGACAGGTTCCGAGCCTCCGTTGCCGAGGACACCAGCAGCCCCTCCCCTCCTGTGACATCACACCCCCTGGATGGGGAACCGCCACCTGCCCCTGAACTAGTCAAGGCTGACAAGGTGTGTGTATGTCACAGGAAATGTCACTAACTGTGTGTGTGTGTGTGTGTGTGTGTGTGTATTGTACTAACTGTGTGTGTGTGTCTTGTTCCAGGAGTGGTATGTTGCCTTGGTGATGTCCCAGTGCTGTCTCCGTGGTGACGGGTCGTTCCTGGAGACAACGGAACTCCTGACCAAACTACCTCCTGACGACCTCTCAACCATCATGAGTTGCAAGGTAACACACACACGCACACACACACACACGCTCACACACACTGACCTCTCTCTCTCCACCAGGACTTCAACCTGTCTCTCCTCTGTCCGTGTCTGAGTCTGGGGGTTCAGAGGTTAACCCGGGGTCAGGGGTCGTTGCTATTGGAGACGGCCCTGGCCGTGATGCTGGATCATCTGAGCCGGGTCACACAGCTACTTCCTGTTCCACACCGTTCCTTCCTGCCGCCGGCCAAACCTGACCCGGCCGAACCCTACTGGGACAACTTGGCTATCGTCTATGGTAAGAGTAACTCAAAAGGTTGTTGGTTCGAATCCTGAGCTGCGCTGAAAAATGGGAGGATCTGGCGACTAAAAGCCTTTCTGTTCGTCAGACTGAGTTTTTTAGACCTGGCCAGATTGTTCCATTCTGCCATTTAGCTGGCGAGGTCACGTCAGCCAACTACCAGCACAGGCAGTGTACGCCTCCCCCTGTCAATTATTATGTTGTTCTCTAGGTGGAGCAGGGCTCTACCCGCTCTATGTAGAGCTGTCTCAGTATCTGCTGTGTGTGTATTCTAGGTGGAGCAGGGCTCTACCCGCTTTATGTAGAGCTGTCTCAGTATCTGCTGTGTGTTTATTCTAGGTGAGGCAGGGCTCTACCCGCTCTATGTAGAGCTGTCTCAGTATCTGCTGTGTGTTTATTCTAGGTGATGCAGGGCTCTACCCGCTTTATGTAGAGCTGTCTCAGTATCTGCTGTGTGTTTATTCTAGGTGATGCAGGGCTCTACCCGCTTTATGTAGAGCTGTCTCAGTATCTGCTGTGTGTTTATTCTAGGTGATGCAGGGCTCTACCCGCTTTATGTAGAGCTGTCTCAGTATCTGCTGTGTGTGTATTCTAGGTGGAGCAGGGCTCTACCCGCTTTATGTAGAGCTGTCTCAGTATCTGCTGTGTGTTTATTCTATATGAGGCTGGACTCTACCCGCGGGTGAGGTCTCAGTATCTGCTGTGTGTGTATTCTAGGTGAGGCAGGGCTCTACCCGCTCTATGTAGAGCTGTCTCAGTATCTGCTGTGTGTTTATTCTAGGTGAGGCAGGGCTCTACCCGCTCTATGTAGAGCTGTCTCAGTATCTGCTGTGTGTGTATTCTAGGTGGAGCAGGGCTCTACCCGCTCTATGTAGAGCTGTCTCAGTATCTGCTGTGTGTGTATTCTAGGTGAGGCTGGACTCTACCCGCGGGTGAGGTCTCAGTATCTGCTGTGTGTGTATTCTAGGTGAGGCTGGACTCTACCCGCGGGTGATGTCTCTGTGTAGAGCGCTGTCTCAGTATCTGCTGTGTGTGGGTCAGCTTCCTTCCCCTCTGCAAATCCCTGAAGACAAACAACATCTCATCACCACCTTCACCACCATGGCTACCGAGGTAAGAAGCGTATAATCCCTGACCTCTAACCCTTGACCCTATCCCTGGCCAATTTTTTGTAAAACATGTTATATATTTTAAAAATGTATTTTAGGGAAACGTTTCAATGTATAAACCACTATAACCAGATATAGAGTATGTAGAAGAGATAATGGACCAGATGTAGAGCATGTAGAAGAGATAATGGACCAGATATAGATAATGTAGAAGAGATAATGGACCAGATATATAGTATGTAGAAGAGATAATGGACCAGATATAGAGTATGTAGAAGAGATAATGGACCAGATATAGAGTAGATAATGGACCAGATATAGAGTATGCAGAAGAGATAATGGACCAGATATAGAGTATGTAGAAGAGATAATGGACCAGATATAGAGTAGATAATATACCATATATAGAGTATGCAGAAGAGATAATGGGCCAGATATAGATCATGTAGAAGAGATAATGGACCAGATATAGAGTATGTAGAAGAGATAATGGACCAGATATAGAGTATGCAGAAGAGATAATGGACCAGATATAGAGTATGTAGAGGAGATAATGGACCAGATATAGAGCATGCAGAAGAGATAATGGACCAGATGTAGAGTATGTAGAAGAGATAATGGACCAGATATAGAGTATGTAGAAGAGATAATGGACCAGATATAGAGTATGCAGAAGAGATAATGGACCAGATATAGAGCATGTAGAAGAGATAATGGACCAGATATATAGTAGATAATGGACCAGATATAGAGCATGTAGAAGAGATAATGGACCAGATATAGATCATGTAGAAGAGATAATGGACCAGATATAGAGTATGTAGAATAGATAATGGACCAGCTATAGAGTAGATAATGGACCATATATAGAGCATGTAGAAGAGATAATGGACCATATATAGAGTAGATAATGGACCAGATATAGAGTAGATAATGGACCAGATATAGAGCATGTAGAAGAGATAATGGACCAGATATAGAGAAGATCATGGACCAGATATAGAGTATGCAGAAGAGATAATGGACCATATATAGAGCATGTAGAAGAGATAATGGACCAGATATAGAGTATGTAGAAGAGATAATGGACCAGATATAGAGCATGTAGAAGAGATAATGGACCAGATATAGAGAAGATCATGGACCAGATATAGAGTATGCAGAAGAGATAATGGACCAGATATAGAGCATGTAGAAGAGATAATGGACCAGATATAGAGTATGTAGAAGAGATAATGGACCAGATATAGAGTATGTAGAAGAGATAATGGACCAGATGTAGAATATGTGGAAGAGATAATGGACCAGATATAGAGCATGTAGAAGAGATAATGGACCAGATATAGAGTATGTAGAAGAGATAATGGACTTTATGTATTTGGTAATAATATTATCTTTGAGAAATAAAAATCACCTAAATTAAAGTTGAGAACTGAAAGTCCCCCCCAAAACGGTGAATTTTGCGTTCTGGATTTAACTGTTATGTTTGAGCTGAAAGACACAGCATCAGCCATGACAACATGCACATCATCCATGACAACATGCACATCAGCCATGACATCAGTCATGACAGCATGCACATCAGATATGACAACATGCACATCAGCCATGACAGCATGCACATCGGCCATAACAACATGCACATTGACCATGACAACATGCACATCAGCCATGACAACATGCACATCGGCCATGACAACATGCACATCGGTCATGACAACATGCACATCAGCAACATGCACATCAGCCATGACAACATGCACATCGGTCATGACAACATGCACATCGGCCATGACAACATGCACATCGGCCATGACAACATGCACATCGGCCATGACAACATGCACATCGGCCATGACAACATGCACATCGGCCATGACAACATGCACATCGGCCATGACAACATGCACATCAGCCATGACAACATGCACATCAGCAACATGCACATCAGCCATGACAACATGCACATCAGCCATGACAACATGCACATCAGCCATGACAACATGCACAGCAGCCATGACAAGATGCACAGCAGCCATGACAACATGCGCATCAGCCATGACAACATGCACGTCAGCCATGACAACATGCACATCAGTCATGACAGCATGCCCATCAGCCATGACAACATGCACATCAGCCATGACAACATGCACATCAGCCAGCCATGACAGCATGCCCATCAGCCATGACAACATGCACATCGGCCATGACAGCATGCCCATCAGCCATGACAACATGCACATCGGCCATGATAGCATGCCCATCAGCCATGACAACATGCACATCATCGACCAAAAGTAGCTTTTAAAACGCCACCATTTTCTCTCATCTCCATGGAGACGTTTCTAGAATTGCAGGAAATTCGCTTAAAACTTTGAACATTTCTCTACACCGCCAAGATGAGGGCGGGGCCTCTCGCCCACCACCTAAGCCCCGTTTTCATCCAGAATAAACCCTGCTTCATGGTGTCTCTCTCTCTCTCTAGTTGGTGGTCTGGCGTGTTCTCCAGGACAGTGTTCCTCTGAGTGTTGACCTGCAGGGGGCTCTGTCCTGTCTGTGTCTGGCCCTGCAACAACCCTGTGTCTGGAACACACTGTCTACAGCCCCGTACAAAACACACACCTGTTCTATCATACACTGTCTACGACTCCTCATCACTGCAGGTTAGTGTGTGAAGGAGAGAGGGAATAAACCTGGCCACAATTAGTGGATTTGCATGTGGTGTGACCGTGACTAAACCTCAATTATAAACTGGATGGTTTGAGCCCTGAATGTTGATTGGCTGACAGCTGTGGTATATCACAGGTATGATAAAACATGTGTTTTTACTGCTCTAATTACGTTGGTAACCAGTTTATTATAGCAATAAGACACCTCAGGGGGTTAGTAGGACAGTATCTTGCCAGTATACCACAGTTAACGGCTGTATCCAGGCACTCCGTGTTGTGTGGTGCTTAAGAACAGCCCTTAGCCGTGGTATATTGGCCATATACCACACCCCCTCTGGCCTTATTGCCTAAATGACTTCTAGGTTTTTCCTCTACTGCCAATGGTTTATTACACATCCAAATAAAGTGTTAAACTCTCTCTCCTCTACCTCTACCTTTACCTCTCTCTCCTCTACCTCTACCTCTACCTCTACCTCTCTCTCCTCTACCTCTACCTCTACCTCTCTCCTCTACCTCTACCTCTCTCTTCTACCTCTACCTTTACCTCTCTCCTCTACCTCTACCTTTACCTCTCTCTCCTCTACCTCTACCTTTACCTCTCTCCTCTACCTCTCTCCTCTACCTTTACCTCTCTCTCCTCTACCTCTACCTTTACCTCTACCTTTACCTCTCTCCTCTACCTCTCTCCTCTACCTTTACCTCTCTCTCCTCTACCTCTACCTTTACCTCTCTCTCCTCTACCTCTACCTTTACCTCTCTCCTCTACCTCTACCTTTACCTCTCTCCTCTACCTCTCTCCTCTACCTCTACATTTACCTCTCTCTCATCTACCTCTACCTTTACCTCTCTCCTCTACCTCTCTCCTCTACCTCTCTCCTCTACCTTTACCTCTCTCTCCTCTACCTCTACCTTTACCTCTCTCTCCTCTACCTCTACCTTTACCTCTCTCCTCTACCTCTCTCCTCTACCTCTCTCCTCTACCTTTACCTCTCTCCTCTACCTCTCTCCTCTACCTTTACCTCTCTCCTCTACCTCTCTCCTCTACCTTTACCTCTCTCCTCTACCTCTCTCCTCTACCTTTACCTCTCTCTCCTCTACCTTTACCTCTCTCTCCTCTACCTCTCTCCTCCCTCTCTCTCTCTTCTCCCTTTCTCTCTCCTCTACCTCTCCCTCTCCTCTACCTCTCCCTCTCCTCTACCTCTCTCTCTCTCCTCTACCTCTCTCCTCTCTCTCTCTCCTCTCTCTCCTCTCCTTTCCCCCTCTCTCTCTCTCTCCTCCCTCTCTCTCCTCTACCTACTCTCCTCTCCTTTCCCTCTCTCTCTCTCTCCTCCCGCTCTCTCTCCTCTACCGCTGCCTCCCTTTGCCTCTCTCTCTCCTCTCCCTCCCTTTCCCTCTCTCTTTCCTCTCTTTTACCTCTCTCTCTTTCTCTCCTTTCCCTCCCTTTCTCTCTCCCTCTCTCTCTCCTCTCCTTCCCTCTCTCTCTATCTCTCCTCTCCTCTCTTCTCCTCTCCCTCTCTCCCCTCTCATTTCCCTATCTTCTCTCTCCTCTCCTCTCCTCTCCTCTCCTCTCCTCTCCTCTCCTCTCCTCTCCTCTCCTCTCCTCTCCTCTCCTCTCCTCTCCTCTCCTCTCCTCTCCTCTCCTCTCCTCTCCTCTCCTCCTCTCCTCTCCTCTCTAGTGGCAGTAGGTCCAGGTGACCATCTGTTACATCCAGGGAGGAAGAGAACCACCGGGTCAGATGGTGATTCAGACCAGGTCCACTCTCCAAACACTGACAGTAAGTGATATGGTTGTTGTTGTGTTTCCATTATCATTTTAGTCCGTCACTCTCAGTGAGTTAGATCATGCTTCATCATTGTCAAATCTTCTGACTAGTGGCTACTAATACAGTCTGTTAGCTTGCTATGTTTTAATGTGCATTAGATGTGTTAAGTGTTATCTCTCTCTAATGTGGTATCTCTAATGTGTTATCTCTAATGTGTTATCTCTAATGTGTTATCTATAATGTGTTATCTCTGTGTTATCTCTGTTATCTCTGTGTTATCTCTTATCTCTGTGTTATCTCTAATGTGGTATCTCTGTGTTATCTCTGTTATCTCTAATGTGGTATCTCTGTGTTATCTCTGTGTTATCTCTAATGTGGTATCTCTGTGTTATCTATAATGTGTTATCTATAATGTGTTATCTATAATGTGTTATCTATAATGTGTTATCTATAATGTGTTATTTATAATGTGTTATCTATAATGTGTTATCTATGTGTTATCTATAATGTGTTATCTCTGTGTTATCTCTAATGTGTTATCCGTGTGTTATTCATTTGTTATCTCTGTTATCTCTGTGTTATCTATAATGTGTTATCTATAATGTGTTATACATAATGCGTTATCTCTAATGTGGTATCTCTGTGTTATCTCCAATGTGTTATATCTGTGTTATCTCTGTGGTATCTCTGTGTTATCTCTAATGTGTTATCTCTAATGTGTTATCTCTGTGTTATCCCTAATGTGTTATCTCTGTGCTATCTCTGTGCTATCTATAATGTGTTATCTATAATGTGTTATCTCTAATGTGTTATATTTAATGTGTTATATTTAATGTGTTATCTCGAATGTGTGTGTTCCAGACGTGTGTGAGCGACGGTCGTGTGAGATCATGGCTGAGCTGGTGGAAGGTCTCCAGAGCGTTCTGTCTCTGGGTCACCATAGAAACAGCGGAATCCCAGCCTTCCTCACACCGATGCTCCGAAACATCATCATCAGTCTGTCCAGACTACCGCTGGTCAACAGCTACACTAGAGTCCCCCCCCTGGTCAGTCACTGGTCAACAGCTACACTAGAGTCCCCCCCCTGGTCAGTCACTGGTCAACAGCTACACTAGAGTCCCCCCCCTGGTCAGTCACTGGTCAACAGCTACACTAGAGTACCCCCCCTGGTCAGTCACTGGTCAACATCTACACTAGAGTACCCCCCCCGGTCAGTCACTGGTCAACATCTACACTAGAGTCCCCCCCCCCCCCCCCCTGGTCAGTCACTGGTCAACAGCTACACTAGAGTCCCCCCCCTGGTCAGTCACTGGTCAACAGCTACACTAGAGTACCCCCCCTGGTCAGTCACTGGTCAACAGCTACACTAGAGTACCCCCCCTGGTCAGTCACTGGTCAACAGCTACACTAGAGTCCCCCCCCTGGTCAGTCACTGGTCAACAGCTACACTAGAGTCCCCCCCCCTGGTCAGTCACTGGTCAACAGCTACACTAGAGCCCCCCCCCCCCCCCCCCCCCCCCCGGTCAGTCACTGGTCAACAGCTACACTAGAGTACCCCCCCCCCCCCCCCCCCCCCCTGGTCAGTCACTGGTCAACAGCTACACTAGAGTCCCCCAACGGTCAGTCACTGGTCAACAGCTACACTAGAGTACCCCCCCCCCTGGTCAGTCACTGGTCAACAGCTACACTAGAGCCCCCCCCCCCCGGTCAGTCACTGGTCAACAGCTACACTAGAGTCCCCCCCCTGGTCAGTCACTGGTCAACAGCTACACTAGAGTACCCCCCCTGGTCAGTCACTGGTCAACAGCTACACTAGAGCCCCCCCCCCCCCCCCCGGTCAGTCACTGGTCAACAGCTACACTAGAGCCCCCCCCCCTGGTCAGTCACTGGTCAACAGCTACACTAGAGCCCCCCCCCCCGGTCAGTCACTGGTCAACAGCTACACTAGAGTCCCCCCCCCCCCCCCCCGGTCAGTCACTGGTCAACAGCTACACTAGAGTCCCCCCCTGGTCAGTCACTGGTTAACAGCTACACTAGAGTCCCTCCCTGGTCAGTCACTGGTCAACAGCTACACTAGAGCCCCCCCCCCCCCCCCCCTGGTCAGTCACTGATCAGTCACTGGTCAACAGCTACACTAGAGTCCGTCCGTCCCCCCCCCCCCCCGGTCTGGTCCCCTGTAACGTGTCTGTGTGTAATCTCTAGGTGTGGAAGCTGGGCTGGTCCCCTGTAACGTGTCTGTGTGTAACCTCTCTAGGTGTGGAAGCTGGGCTGGTCCCCTGTAACGTGTCTGTGTGTAATCTCTAGGTGTGGAAGCTGGGCTGGTCCCCTGTAACGTGTCTGTGTGTAACCTCTCTAGGTGTGGAAGCTGGGCTGGTCCCCTGTAACGTGTCTGTGTGTAATCTCTAGGTGTGGAAGCTGGGCTGGTCCCCTGTAACGTGTCTGTGTGTAACCTCTCTAGGTGTGGAAGCTGGGCTGGTCCCCTGTAACGTGTCTGTGTGTAATCTCTAGGTGTGGAAGCTGGGCTGGTCCCCTGTAACGTGTCTGTGTGTAACCTCTAGGTGTGGAAGCTGGGCTGGTCCCCTGTAACGTGTCTGTGTGTAACCTCTAGGTGTGGAAGCTGGCCTGGTCCCCTGTAACGTGTCTGTGTGTAACCTCTAGGTGTGGAAGCTGGGCTGGTCCCCTGTAACGTGTCTGTGTGTAACCTCTCTAGGTGTGGAAGCTGGGCTGGTCCCCTGTAACGTGTCTGTGTGTAATCTCTAGGTGTGGAAGCTGGGCTGGTCCCCTGTAACGTGTCTGTGTGTAACCTCTAGGTGTGGAAGCTGGCCTGGTCCCCTGTAACGTGTCTGTGTGTAACCTCTAGGTGTGGAAGCTGGGCTGGTCCCCTGTAACGTGTCTGTGTGTAACCTCTAGGTGTGGAAGCTGGCCTGGTCCCCTGTAACGTGTCTGTGTGTAACCTCTAGGTGTGGAAGCTGGGCTGGTCCCCTGTAACGTGTCTGTGTGTAACCTCTCTAGGTGTGGAAACTGGGCTGGTCCCCTGTAACTTGTCTGTGTGTAACCTCTAGGTGTGGAAGCTGGGCTGGTCCCCTGTAACGTGTCTGTGTGTAACCTCTAGGTGTGGAAGCTGGGCTGGTCCCCTGTAAGGTGTCTGTGTGTAACCTCTCTAGGTGTGGAAGCTGGGCTGGTCCCCTGTAACGTGTCTGTGTGTAACCTCTCTAGGTGTGGAAGCTGGGCTGGTCCCCTGTAACGTGTCTGTGTGTAACCTCTAGGTGTGGAAGCTGGGCTGGTCCCCTGTAACGTGTCTGTGTGTAACCTCTCTAGGTGTGGAAGCTGGGCTGGTCCCCTGTAACGTGTCTGTGTGTAACCTCTAGGTGTGGAAGCTGGGCTGGTCCCCTGTAACGTGTCTGTGTGTAACCTCTAGGTGTGGAAGCTGGCCTGGTCCCCTGTAACGTGTCTGTGTGTAACCTCTCTAGGTGTGGAAGCTGGGCTGGTCCCCTGTAACGTGTCTGTGTGTAACCTCTCTAGGTGTGGAAGCTGGGCTGGTCCCCTGTAACGTGTCTGTGTGTAACCTCTAGGTGTGGAAGCTGGGCTGGTCCCCTGTAACGTGTCTGTGTGTAACCTCTAGGTGTGGAAGCTGGGCTGGTCCCCTGTAACGTGTCTGTGTGTCACCTCTGTAGGTGTGGAAGCTGGGCTGGTCCCCTGTAACGTGTCTGTGTGTCACCTCTGTAGGTGTGGAAGCTGGGCTGGTCCCCTGTAACGTGTCTGTGTGTAACCTCTCTAGGTGTGGAAGCTGGGCTGGTCCCCTGTAACGTGTCTGTGTGTCACCTCTGTAGGTGTGGAAGCTGGGCTGGTCCCCTGTAACGTGTCTGTGTGTAACCTCTAGGTGTGGAAGCTGGGCTGGTCCCCTGTAACGTGTCTGTGTGTAACCTCTCTAGGTGTGGAAGCTGGGCTGGTCCCCTGTAACGTGTCTGTGTGTCACCTCTAGGTGTGGAAGCTGGGCTGGTCCCCTGTAACGTGTCTGTGTGTCACCTCTGTAGGTGTGGAAGCTGGGCTGGTCCCCTGTAACGTGTCTGTGTGTAACCTCTCTAGGTGTGGAAGCTGGGCTGGTCCCCTGTAACGTGTCTGTGTGTAACCTCTAGGTGTGGAAGCTGGGCTGGTCCCCTGTAACGTGTCTGTGTGTCACCTCTGTAGGTGTGGAAGCTGGGCTGGTCCCCTGTAACGTGTCTGTGTGTCACCTCTAGGTGTGGAAGCAGGGCTGGTCCCCTGTAACGTGTCTGTGTGTAACCTCTCTAGGTGTGGAAGCTGGGCTGGTCCCCTGTAACGTGTCTGTGTGTCACCTCTAGGTGTGGAAGCTGGGCTGGTCCCCTGTAACGTGTCTGTGTGTCACCTCTGTAGGTGTGGAAGCTGGGCTGGTCCCCTGTAACGTGTCTGTGTGTAACCTCTAGGTGTGGAAGCTGGGCTGGTCCCCTGTAACGTGTCTGTGTGTCACCTCTAGGTGTGGAAGCTGGGCTGGTCCCCTGTAACATGTCTGTGTGTCACCTCTGTAGGTGTGGAAGCTGGGCTGGTCCCCTGTAACGTGTCTGTGTGTAACCTCTAGGTGTGGAAGCTGGGCTGGTCCCCTGTAACGTGTCTGTGTGTAACCTCTCTAGGTGTGGAAGCTGGGCTGGTCCCCTGTAACGTGTCTGTGTGTAACCTCTAGGTGTGGAAGCTGGGCTGGTCCCCTGTAACGTGTCTGTGTGTAACCTCTAGGTGTGGAAGCTGGGCTGGTCCCCTCGGCCAGGGGGAGAGTTCGGTACCACCCTTCCTGAGATCCCTGTAGAGTTCCTGCAGGAGAAGGACGTGTTCAGGGAGTTCCTCTATCGCATCAACACACTGGGTGAGAGGTCCAGGTGGTTATAACCTGCTATGTCATTGTTATAGAGGTCTATTCCACATCTACAGTCGACTGTTAGACTGATCCTTTAGGTGTTTCTAACCTGTAGTCTGAACATGTGTGGTATTCAGGCTGGAGCAGTAGGACCCAGTTTGAAGAGACCTGGGCCACACTGCTGGGAGTTCTGGTCACTCAACCCATCTCTATGGACCAGGAGGAGGAGAGGGAACAGGAGGTGCATACACACACACGCAGCATACCACACACACACCACACCACACACACACACACACACACCTCTCTGTCTCTCTCTGTCTGTCTCTCTTTGTCTCTCTCTCTATCTCTTTGTCTCTCTCTCTCTTTGTCTCTCTCTCTCTGTCTCTCTCTGCCTCTCTCTCTCTCTCTCTCTCTCTCTCTCTCTCTCTCTCAATTCAATTCAAGGGGTTTTATTGACATGGGAAACATATGTTAACATCGGCAAAATAGTCGCTTACCTTTGATGATCTTCGGATGTTTGCACTCACGAGACTCCCAGTGACACCATTTGGTTGGCGCGTTTTGTTCAGAAATCCACAGGCTCGTGCAGGTCACGACGGGTCAGACAAAAAATTCCAAATAGTATCCGTTAAGTTCGTAGAAACATGTCAAACGTTTTTTTATAATCAATCCTCAGGTTGTTTTTATAATAAATAATCAATAATATTTCAGCGGGACTTTTCAATACGAGAGAGAAAGAAAAGGTCTACACTAGAGTTCCCTCCCCCCTCCCCTGGCGTGCGCGCAAATCTGAGGACATCTGGCTATCCACTGGCACGATGTGATCATTCTCGCTCATTTTTTCAGAATAAAAGGCTGAAACTATGTCTAAAGACTGTTGACACCTTGTGGAAGCCACAGGGAAAGGAATCTGGTTGATATCCCTTTAAATGGGGGATAGGCTTGCAATGGAAAAAGAGTAGTTTCAGAAAAATAGCTCTTCCTGGATGGATTTTCCTCAGGGGTTTGCCTGCAATATCAGTTCTGTTATACTCACAGACAATATTTTGACAGTTTTGGAAATTTTAGTGTTTTCTATCCTAATCTGCCAATTATATGCATATTCTAGCTTCTGGGCCTGAGAAATAGGCCATTTACTTTGGGCATGTTTTTCATCCAAACATCAAAATACTGCCCCCTAGCCTAAAGAGGTTTTGTTGGATTTACAATGGTTTTTGTCCCTCTGTCGCTCATTTTTTCTCTGTCTCTCTCTCTCTCTGTCTCTCTCTCTGTCTCTGTCTCTCTCTCTGTCTCTGTCTCTCTCTCTCTCTCTCTCTCTCTCTCTCTCTCTCTCTCTCTCTCTCTCTATGTCTCTCTATGTCTCTCTCTGTCTCTCTGTCTCTCTGTCTCTCTGTCTCTCTCTCTCTCTGTCTCTCTCTCTCTCTCTCTCTCTCTCTCTCTCTGTCTCTCTCTGTCTCTCTGTCTCTCTCTCTCTCTCTCTCTGTCTCTCTGTCTCTGTGTGTGTTGAACAGGAGGACTTGGAGCGTACCCAGTTGAATGTGTTAGCGGTCCAGGCCATCACGTCTCTTGTTCTGAGTTCCATGATTCTCCCTACTGCCGGAAACCCTACTGTCTCCTGTCTGGAACAACAGCCGAGAAACAAGACCCTTAAAGTCCTGGACACACGGTACACACACACACTGGTCTCTGGGTTCTGGACTCTGGGTTCTGGGTTCTGGACTCTGGACTCTGGGTTCTGGACTCTGGGTTCTGGGCTCTGGGTTCTGGGCTCTGTCTGTAAATCTGACCCAATTATCAGGCTACCCCATTATACACACCCACACCAAGCAACAAAAGCCTAAAATACCACAGACTTCAGATTGTGTCACTTTGTAGAATGGCTTTTCCTCTCATACTATATTCATACTGACAGGAGGACTAGTTATTCCTGACATTGCGGTGGTCTGGTCTTCCCTTCAGGTTTGGCAGGAAGTTGTCAGTGATCAGAGGAGCCGTGGAGAGAGAGATCCAGGCCATGGTGTCGAAGAGAGACAACGTACACACACACCACCCCTACCACACCTGGGACCCTGTCCCCTCCCTGTCTGCTGTCTCACCAGGTAACACACCTGGGACCCTGTCCCCTCCCTGTCTGCTGTCTCACCAGGTAACACACCTGGGACCCTGTCCCCTCCCTGTCTGCTGTCTCACCAGGTAACACACCTGGTACCCTGTCCCGTCCCTGTCTCACCAGGTAACACACCTGGTACCCTGCCCCCTCCTTGGCTGCTGTCTCACCAGGTAACATACCTGGTACCCTGTCCCCTCCCTGTCTGCTGTCTGACCAGGTAACACACCTGGGACCCTGTCCCCTCCCTGTCTCACCAGGTAACACACCTGGTACCCTGTCCCCTCCCTGTCTCACCAGGTAACACACCTGGTCCCCTGCCCCCTCCTTGGCTGCTGTCTCACCAGGTAACACACCTGGTCCCCTGCCCCCTCCTTGGCTGCTGTCTCACCAGGTAACATACCTGGTACCCTGTCCCCTCCCTGTCTGCTGTCTGACCAGGTAACACACCTGGGACCCTGTCCCCTCCCTGTCTGCTGTCTCACCAGGTAACACACCTGGTACCCTGTCCCGTCCCTGTCTCACCAGGTAACACACCTGGTACCCTGTCCCCTCCCTGTCTCACCAGGTGACACACCTGGTCCCCTGCCCCCTCCTTGGCTGCTGTCTCACCAGGTAACACACCTGGTACCCTGTCCCCTCCCTGTCTGCTGTCTCACCAGGTAACACACCTGGGACCCTGTCCCCTCCCTGTCTGCTGTCTCACCAGGTAACACACCTGGTACCCTGTCCCCTCCGTGTCTGCTGTCTCACCAGGTAACACACCCGGTCCCCTCCCTGTCTCACCAGGTAACACACCCGGTCCCCTCCCTGTCTCACCAGGTAGACCTAGGTGTTTCTAGTAGTGTCATCCAGGGGTCAGATCCATTCAGCTGTGCAGGGTTCAGAGGTCCTCATGGGTCCTGGTAATTGATGAACAGTGTGTTTCTCTGTGTGTCTCAGCAGGTACACTGATCAGCCATGAGAAACTCCTGCTGCAGATCAACACAGAGAGAGAGATGGGGAACATGGACTACAAACTGGGACAGGTAGGATGGAGGGAGAGAGAGATGGGGAACATGGACTACAAACTGGGACAGGTAGGATGGAGGGATGGAAGGAGAGAGAGATGGGGAACATGGACTACAAACTGGGACAGGTAGGATGGAGGGATGGAAGGAGAGAGAGATGGGGAACATGGACTACAAACTGGGACAGGTAGGATGGAGGGAGAGAGAGATGGGGAACATGGACTACAAACTGGGACAGGTAGGATGGAGGGATGGAAGGAGAGAGAGATGGACTACAAACTGGGACAGGTAGGATGGAGGGAGAGAGAGATGGGGAACATCGACTACAAACTGGGACAGGTAGGATGGAGGGATGGAAGGAGAGAGAGATGGGGAACATGGACTACAAACTGGGACAGTTAGGATGGAGGGATGGAGGGAGAGAGAGATGGGGAACATGGACTAGAAACTGGGACAGGTAGGATGGAGGGATGGAAGGAGAGAGAGATGGGGAACATGGACTACAAACTGGGACAGGTAGGATGGAGGGATGGAAGGAGAGAGAGATGGGGAACATGGAATACAAACTGGGACAGTTAGGATGGAGGGATGGAAGGAGAGAGAGATGGGGAACATGGACTACAAACTGGGACAGTTAGGATGGAGGGATGGAAGGAGAGAGAGATGGGGAACATGGACTACAAACTGGGACAGTTAGGATGGAGGGATGGAAGGAGAGAGAGATGGGGAACATGGACTACAAACTGGGACAGTTAGGATGGAGGGATGGAAGGAGAGAGAGATGGGGAACATGGACTACAAACTGGGACAGGTAGGATGGAGGGATGGAAGGAGAGAGAGATGGGGAACATGGACTACAAACTGGGACAGGTAGGATGGAGGGATGGAAGGAGAGAGAGATGGACTACAAACTGGGACAGTTAGGATGGAGGGATGGAAGGAGAGAGAGATGGGAAACATGGACTACAAACTGGGACAGGTAGGATGGAGGGATGGAAGGAGAGAGAGATGGGGAACATGGACTACAAACTGGGACAGGTAGGATGGAGGGATGGAAGGAGAAAGAGATGGGGAACATGGACTACAAACTGGGACAGGTAGGATGGAAGGAGAGAGAGATGGACTACAAACTGGGACAGTTAGGATGGAGGGATGGAAGGAGAGAGAGATGGGAAACATGGACTACAAACTGGGACAGGTAGGATGGAGGGATGGAAGGAGAGAGAGATGGGGAACATGGACTAGAAACTGGGACAGGTAGGATGGAGGGATGGAAGGAGAGAGAGATGGGGAACATGGACTACAAACTGGGACAGGTAGGATGGAGGGATGGAAGGAGAGAGAGATGGGGAACATGGACAGGTAGGATGGAGGAATGGAAGGAGAGAGGGGGCGGAGGAAAGGGAAGACAGAACAAATGGCATAGTTGTGTCCTTCCCTTGCAGATATGTTCAGTCTCTCTCTCTCTAATTCCTCTCCTTTATTGTCTCTCTCTAATTCCTCTCCTTTATTGTCTCTCTCTCTCTAATTCCTCTCCTTTATTGTCTCTCTCTCTCTCTCTAATTCCTCTCCTTTATTGTCTCTCTCTCTCTCTCTCTCTCTCTCTCTAATTCCTCTCCTTTATTGTCTCTCTCTCTCCATCAGGTGTCCATCCATTCTGTGTGGCTGGGGAACAACATTACCCCTCTGAGAGAGGAAGAGTGGGGTGAGGATGAGGAAGATGAGACTGATACTCCGGCCCCCGCCTCTCTTCCTACCTCTCCTATCAACTCCAGGTAAGACAGACACACACACACACACACACACACACACACCTCTAACCTCCTCTCTTCCATCCTCTCCTATCAACTCCAGGTAAGACACACACACACACACACACACACCTCTCTCTTAAATCCTCTTGTAACTGCCCATCCTGGATCCGGGAGAATTGTCATCACCTACACTAATTAGCATAACGCAACGGTCAAATAATCTTACTAGAAAATATTCCTATTCATGAAATCACAAGTGAAATATATTGAAACACAGCTTAGCCTTTTATTTATCACCCTGTCGTCTCAGATTTATGCTTTACAGCCAAATCAAGACAAGCGTTTGTGTAAGTTTATCGATAGCCTAGCATAGCATTATGTCCAGCTAGCAGCAGGAAACTTGGTCACGAAAATCAGAAAAGCAATCAAATTAATTGTTTACCTTTTGATGAGCTTCGGATGTTTTCCCTCACGAGACTCCCAGTTAGACAGCAAATGTTCCTTTTGTTCCATAAAGATTATTTTTATACCCAAAATACCTCAGTTTGTTGGTCACGTTATGTTGAGAAATCCACCGGAAATAGCGGTCACGACAAAAAAAATCCGAATTATGTCCATAATATCGACAGAAACATGTCAGACGCTTTTTATAATCAACCCTCAAGGTGTTTTTCAAATATCTATTTGATAATATATCAACCCGGGACAATTGGCTTTTCAGTAGGAGCGAGAGGAAAAATGACTACCTCTGTCTTTTACGCAAGAATCACTCTGAAGAGCCCTGAGCTGGCCACTTACGCAATGTAGTCGTTTACGCTTATTCTTCAACATAAAGGCGTGAAACTACGTCAAAATGCTGTAGACACCTTAGGGTATACGTAGAAAAAGGAATGTGGTTGATATCCCTTTCAATGGCCAATAGGGGTGCATAGGATCACAACGGTTTCAAGACATGAGTCACTTCCTGATTGGATTTTCCTCAGGTTTTCGCCTGCAATATCAGTTCTGTTATACTCACAGACAATATTTTTACAGTTTTGGAAACTTTAGAGTGTTTTCTATCCTAATCTGCCAATTATATGCATATTCTAGTTTCTGGGCCTGAGAAAATATGCTGTTTACTTTGGGAACGTTATTTTTCCAAAAATGAAAATAGTGCCCCATAGCACTATAAAGCAGGATACAGGTGTAGACATCCACTCATGTTTTCTCTCTCTCTCTCTCTCTCTCTCTCTCTCTCTCTCCATCTCTCTCTCTCTCCATCTCTC
>NC_048574.1:79568187-79618187 GCF_013265735.2 Oncorhynchus mykiss
ACAGGTTAGTACTGTAGTACTGCTGGGGTTATACAGGTTAGTACCGCTGGGGTTATACAGGTTAGTACTGCTGGGGTTATACAGGTTAGTACTGCTGGGGTTATACAGGTTAGTACTGCTGGGGTTATACAGGTTAGTACTGTAGTACTGCTGGGGTTATACAGGTTAGTACTGCTGGGGTTATACAGGTTAGTACTGTAGTACTGCTGGGGTTATACAGGTTAGTACTGCTGGGGTTATACAGGTTAGTACCGCATGGGGTTATACAGGTTAGTACTGTAGTACTGCTGGGTTATACAGGTTAGTACTGTAGTACTGCTGGGGTTATACAGGTTAGTACTGTAGTACTGCTGGGTTATACAGGTTAGTACTGCTGGGGTTATACAGGTTAGTACTGCTGGGGTTATACAGGTTAGTACTGCTGGGGTTATACAGGTTAGTACTGTAGTACTGCTGGGGTTATACAGGTTAGTACTGCTGGGGTTATACAGGTTAGTACTGCTGGGTTATACAGGTTAGTACTGTAGTACTGCTGGGGTTATACAGGTTAGTACTGCTGGGGTTATACAGGTTAGTACTGCTGGGGTTATACAGGTTAGTACTGCTGGGGTTATACAGGTTAGTACTGCTGGGGTTATACAGGTTAGTACTGCTGGGGTTATACAGGTTAGTACTGCTGGGGTTATACAGGTTAGTACTGCTGGGGTTATACAGGTTAGTACTGCTGGGGTTATACAGGTTAGTACTGTAGTACTGCTGGGGTTATACAGGTTAGTACTGTAGTACTGCTGGGGTTATACAGGTTAGTACTGCTGGGGTTATACAGGTTAGTACTGTAGTACTAATCCACCTCTCTCTGGCTCCGCCCCCCCCCCTCCACCTCTCTCTCCCTCTGCCCCCCTCCATCTCTCTCTGCCCCCCCCCCCCCCCCCCCCCCCCCCACCCCTCCACCTCTCTCTGGCTCCGCGCCCCTCCACCTCTCTCTCCCTCTGCCCCCCTCCACCTCTCTCTGGCTCCCCCCCCCCCCCCTCCACCTATCTCTGGCTCCGCCCCCCCTCCACCTCTCACCTCTCTAGATGTGTGGTGTGATGGTATCAGCCAGTGAAGACTCCACCCCCTCAGTGATCTACCACTGTGTGTTGCGTGGGTTGGAGCGCCTCCTGCTGTCGGAGCAGCTGTCTCGTATGGATGGAGAGGCACTGGTTAAACTGAGTGTCGACCGGGTTAACATGCCAAGCCCTCACAGAGCCATGTCTGCCCTGGGACTCATGCTCACCTGCATGTACACAGGTAACATCTACCTGTACCTAGTATCATCTAACTAACGCTAGCTAGCTTAGCCCTGCATGTACGCAGGTAACATCTACCTGTACCTAGTATCATCTAACTAACTAACGCTAGCTAGCTTAGCCCTGCATGTACACAGGTAACATCTACCTGTACCTAGTATCATCTAACTAACTAACGCTAGCTAGCTTAGCCCTGCATGTACACAGGTAACATCTACCTATACCTAGTATCATCTAACTAACGCTAGCTAGCTTAGCCCTGCATGTACACAGGTAACATCTACCTATACCTAGTATCATCTAACTAACTAATGCTAACTAGCTTAGCCCTGCATGTACACAGGTAACATCTACCTGTACCTAGTATCATCTAACTATCGCTAACTAGCCTAGCCCTGCATGTACGCAGGTAACATCTACCTATACCTAGTATCATCTAACTAACTAATGCTAACTAGCTTAGCCCTGCATGTACACAGGTAACAGCTACCTATACCTAGTATCATCTAACTATCGCTAACTAGCCTAGCCCTGCATATATGTAGTTCCAAGACAACAAACTATTAGCCATTATAACAATGTAGAGGCTATAGCTATCGCTAACATAATAATGTAGGGGCTATAGCGATCGCTAACATAACAATGTAGAGGCTATAGCTATCGCTAACATAACAATGTAGAGGCTATAGCTATCGCTAACATAACAATGTAGAGGCTATAGCTATCGCTAACACAACAATGTAGGGGCTATAGCTATCGCTAACATAACAATGTAGAGGCTATAGCTATCGCTAGCATAACAATGTAGGGGCTATAGCTATCGCTAACATAACAATGTAGGGGCTATAGCTATCGCTAACATAACAATGTAGAGGCTATAGCTATCGCTAACACAACAATGTAGGGGCTATAGCTATCGCTAACATAACAATGTAGAGGCTATAGCTATCGCTAACATAACAATGTAGGGGCTATAGCTATCGCTAGCATAACAATGTAGAGGCTATAGCTATCGCTAACATAACAATGTAGATGCTATAGCTATCGCTAACATAACAATGTAGAGGCTATAGCTATCGCTAACATAATAAAGTAAATAGCTAATGCTAACAATTTTAAGAATCCTCTTTCTTCCCAGGACAGGAAAACAAGATTCCCTCCTATGACCAATTAACTAACCCCAATCGTACGAACTCCTCCCTCACAAACTAAACGAGTACCAGTCTGTTTAGCTAACATTCCACATTTGCAATGACAGAGTACAAGGTGTGGAATGTTAGCCACACAGACTGGTACCCAGGCTACCCCCCAAAACCAGCTTTGTCTATGAATAAAAATAACTAAACTTTTCCATCAAACAATCGTTTTAATAATTTAATAATCACGACGAATCACCCTCTCATCCTCCCAGCGGTGTGTACCACAGCAGAGTCAGCGTTGGGGTCAGAGGTGATGGGGTCAGAGGTTAGAGGTCAGGGGTCAGAGGTTACCTCGGGTCCTGTTGCTTTCTCCTCAGGCAAGGAGAAGGCCAGCCCTGGTCGCCCGGCCGGCGCTGTCGACCCTCAGGCCCCCGACAGCGAGTCTGTCATCGTTGCCATGGAGAGGGTCTCTGTGCTCTTCGACAGGTAGGGTTGTGACGACAACACGTCTGGACATAAACACAGTCTACGCACAACTCTGTCAGACACACAACCCTGTCAGACACACAACCCTATCAGACACACAACCCTATCAGACACACAACCCTATCAGACACACAACCCTATCAACCCTATCAGAAACACAACCCTATCAGACACACAACCCTATCAGACACACAACCCTATCAGACACACAACCCTATCAGACACACAACCCTATCAGACACACAACCCTGTCAGACACACAACCCTATCAGACACACAACCCTATCAGACACACAACCCTATCAGACACACAACCCTATCAGACACACAACCCTATCAGACACACAACCCATTCAACCCTATCAGACACACAACCCTATCAGACACACAACCCTATCAGACACACAACCCTATCAGACACACAACCCTATCAGACACACAACCCTATCAGACACACAACCCTATCAGACACACAACTCTATCAGACACACAACCCTATCAGACACACAACCCTATCAGACACACAACTCTATCAGACACACAACCCTATCAGACACACAACCCTATCAGACACACAACCCTGTCAGACACACAACCCTATCAGACACACAACCCTATCAGACACACAACCCTATCAGACACACAACCCTATCAGACACACAACCCATTCAACCCTATCAGACACACAACCCTATCAGACACACAACCCTATCAGACACACAACCCTATCAGACACACAACCCTATCAGACACACAACCCTATCAGACACACAACCCTATCAGACACACAACTCTATCAGACACACAACCCTATCAGACACACAACCCTATCAGACACACAACTCTATCAGACACACAACCCTATCAGACACACAACCCTATCAGACACACAACCCACATAACGTTGTATCTCATCCAGTGGGGCTTCAGAACACATTACTGTTATCTGATAAATGAATGTAATGGAAACCGGTTTCTCATATTAACCATAGTAACAGACTGTTATATATCTGGTGTGATGGTTTACCATAGCAACAGACTGTTATATATCTGGTGTGATGGTTTACCATAGTAACAGACTGTTATATATCTGGTGTGATGGTTTACCATAGCAACAGACTGGTATATATCTGGTTTGATGGTTTACCATAGCAACAGACTGTTATATATCTGGTGTGATGGTTTACCATAGTAACAGACTGTTATATATCTGGTGTGATGGTTTACCATAGCAACAGACTGTTATATATCTGGTGTGATGGTTTACCATAGCAACAGACTGTTATATATCTGGTTTGATGGTTTCTCATATTAACCATAGCAACAGACTGTTATATATCTGGTTTGATGGTTTCTCATATTAACCATAGCAACAGACTGTTATATATCTGGTGTGATGGTTTACCATAGCAACAGACTGTTATATATCTGGTTTGATGGTTTCTCATATTAACCATAGCAACAGACTGTTATATATTTGGTGTGATGGTTTCTCATTTTAACCATAGCAACAGACTGTTATATATCTGGTTTGATGGTTTCTCATATTAACCATAGCAACAGACTGTTAATAATCTGGTTTGATGGTTTACCATAGCAACATACTGTTATATATCTGGTTTGATGGTTTCTCATAGTAACTATAGTAACAGACTGTTATATATCTGGTTTGATGGTTTACCATAGCAACAGACTGTTATATATCTGGATTGATGGTTTACCATAGCAACAGACTGTTATATATCTGGATTGATGGTTTACCATAGCAACAGACTGTTATATATCTGGTTTGATGGTTTACCATAGCAACAGACTGTTATATATCTGGTGTGATGGTTTACCATAGCAACAGACTGTTATATATCTGGTGTGATGGTTTCTCATATTAACCATAGACTGATTTATCTGGTTTTTGGGGTCTATTTTTAAACAATGTAGCCAGTCTTTTTGGGGGGTTGTCTATTTTTAAACAATGTAGCCAGTCTCTCAGTTGTTTCCTGATGTCTGGTTCTCCATGTCCGTTATCCCCGATATTTCCTACATTTGTTGTGCCAGGGTCCGTAAGGGTTTACCCAGCGAGGCACGGGTGGTGGCCAGGATTCTTCCTCAGTTCCTGGACGACTTCTTTCCTCCGCAGGACGTCATGAACAAGGTCATCGGAGAGTTCCTGTCCAATCAGCAGCCTTACCCACAATTCATGGCTACTGTGGTCTACAAGGTCAGTGTGAGAATGGTGGACAGTACAGGTGGGTATGTGACAGACAACTCACTCTCTCTTTCGCTATCCCCCCCCATCTCTCTCTCCATCCCTCTCTTTTTCTCTCTCCCCCATGGGTTCTGCTGTCTTTGTCGAACTCTCTCTCCTCTCTCTCCCTCCCTCTCTCTCTCCCCTCCCTCCCTCTCATCCCTCACCCTCTCCTCCCTCTCTCCTCCCTCTCCTCCCTCAGGTGTTCCAGACCCTCCATGCTACAGGCCAGTCCAGTATGGTGACAGACTGGGTGTTACTGTCTCTGTCTAACTTTACCCAGAGAACCCCAGTTGCCATGGCCATGTGGAGTCTGTCTTGCTTCTTCATCTCTGCCTCCACCTCCCAGTGGGTCTCTGCCCTGTATCCTTACTAGAGAGTGGGACAGGTGGGGGTGTAGTGTGTTTGTGTCTTTGTGCGTCTCTGTGTGTGTGTGTGTGTGTGTGTGTGTGCAGTCTGTGTCTGTGTGCAGTCTGTGTGTGTGTCTGTGTCTTTGTGCATCTCAGTCTGTGTGTGTGTCTGTGTCTTTGTGTGTCTCTGTGTGTGTCTGTCTCTGTGTCTGTGCAGTCTGTGTGTGTGTGTGTGTGTGTGTGTGTGTGTGTGCAGTCTGTGTCTCTGTGTGTGTGTGTGTCTGTGTCTCTGTGTGTGTGTGTGTGTGTGTGTGTCTATGTCTGTCTCTGTGTGTGTGTCTGTGTCTTTGTGTGTCTCTGTGTGTGCAGTCTGTATCTTTGTGTGTCTCTGTGTGTGTGTGTCTTTGTGTGTGTCTGTGCAGTCTGTGTGTGTGTGTGTGTGTGTGTGCAGTCTGTCTGTGTGTGTGTGTGTGTGCAGTCTGTCTGTCTGTGTGTGTGTGTGTGGTAGAGAAATAGAAGTCATATTGTCCTCCATCTCTCCTTAACCCCCCCCCCCCCCCCAGCCTGCCCCATGTCATCAGCCGTATGGGTAAGAGTGAGGTGGTGGACATCAGTCTGTTCTGTCTGGTAGCCCTGGACTTCTACAGACACCAGCTGGATGAAGAGTTGGACCGCAGAGCCTTCCAGTCTGTCTTCCAGACCGTGGCCTCGCCTGGCAACACCTATCAGCAGCTACTGGACTGTCTGCAGAGTATCCACCAAGACACATCACTCTGAGAGAGAGATGTAGCCCCTATCACCAGACATCACACAGAGAGAGGGGGGGGCAGAGTGAGATGGGGGGGGGGGGGGGGGGGGGGGGGGGGGGGGGGGCAGAGAGAGAGAGAGACATGTAGCTCCTATCACCAGACATCACAGAGAGAGAGAGAGGGGGGGGGCAGAGTGAGAGGGGGGGGCAGAGAGAGAGAGAGAGAGGGGGGGGGGGCAGAGAGAGAGAGGGGGGGGGGGGGGCAGAGAGAGAGGGGGGGGGGGCAGAGAGAGAGCGAGAGAGAGGGGGGGGGCAGAAAGAGGGAGATGGAGAGGGTTGGGGGACAGAGAGGGGGGGCAGAGAGAGAGAGGGGGGGCAGAGAGAGAGGGAGAAGGAGAGACGGTGACAGAGGGAGAGGTTGGGGCAGAGAGAGAGAGGGAGAAGGAGAGACGGTGACAGAGAGAGGGAGAGGGAGAGACGGTGACAGAGGGAGAGAGAGAGGGGGGGCAGAGAGAGAGAGAGGGAAAGGGGGCGGAGTGAGAGGGGGGGGCAGAGAGAGAGAGGGGGGGGGCAGAGAGAGAGAGAGCGAGAGAGAGGGGGGGGGCAGAAAGAGGGAGATGGAGAGGGTTGGGGGACAGAGAGGGGGGGCAGAGAGAGAGAGAGAGAGAGGGGGGGCAGAGAGAGGGAGAAGGAGAGACGGTGACAGAGGGAGAGAGAGGGAGAGGGAGAGACGGTGACAGAGGGAGAGAGAGGGAGAGACGGTGACAGAGGGAGAGGTTGGGGCAGAGAGAGAGAGGGAGAAGGAGAGACGGTGACAGAGGGAGAGAGAGGGAGAGGGAGAGACGGTGACAGAGGGAGAGAGAGGGAGAGACGGTGACAGAGGGAGAGGTTGGGGCAGAGAGAGAGAGGGAGAAGGAGAGACGGTGACAGAGGGAGCGAGAGGGAGAGGGAGAGACGGTGACAGAGGGAGAGAGAGGGAGAGACGGTGACAGAGGGAGAAGGAGAGACGGTGACAGAGGGAGAAGGAGAGACGGTGACAGAGGGAGAAGGAGAGACGGTGACAGAGGGAGAAGGAGAGACGGTGACAGAGGGAGAGAGACCAAACAATTAAACAGACGGACACACAACTAGTCTTTCTTCGTCCAAATCAGATGACCTCATCTCCTTTCCCTCTCAGCTGCTGATCTGACATCGTTGAAGAGCCTCAAGGAAAGCCACATGACAGATGAGTGTCTTACTGTACCAGACAGGAAAGGAGAGAGCTGACAGAGGAAGGAAGCCATTTTACAGTGTTAGGACACTGCTAGCTAGCGACAGGCTCGTACTTCTCTCCCTTCTAGAGAAATAATTGAAATAAATAAATAATTGACTCCATTTAAGATTATTTTGGTTCCGCCTGCATCCTCGTTTCCCCCCCGGACCATTCATTAAGACGGACAACAACACACCCACCATGAGGGACTTCCAGCACCTTGATGACAAACTAAGAAAAATAATATTCAATCCTCCCCCCAAAAAAAGAGGAAAAACCCTGGAATTGTATATTTTCCTGTGAAGTACTTCATTGGTTGTGATGTGAAATCAAGATACGATAAAAACTAAAAAACATAAACAAATCTATAAAGTATTTCCTGATGTTTAAAAAGTTCCATACTTCTATTTTTTTCAGTTGTTGTTTTATTACAAACGGCAAAGTGATGATTTAAACTGACTGATTACAGCTGATGCTTTGATTGTTATTTTTACGTATCTTTCAGAGATAAAGTGATCTCTTAATAATAGTCATAGTAATCTACTTCTTGAAAAAGCTGAGATTGTATCGTTGTCACTGCGGACGGACACAGAAAGACAGATGAGGTGTTCACTGTTAGCATGTTGCGGTGAACTATCTAGGTGAGAGTCCTACATGGCACCCTGTTCTCTATGTAGTGCACTACTTTAGACCAGAGCCCTATGACACCCTATTCCCTATATAGTGCACTACTTTAGACCAGAGCCCTATGACACCCTATTCCCTATATAGTGCACTACGTTAGACCAGAGCCCTATGGCACCCTATTCCCTATGTAGTGGCTTGAGGAGGAGACACCTATGACCCAACCTTTCCCATTCCCTATATCAGAAGTAGGGGACTGTTTTAGGATTCATCCTCTGAACCCCGTTGTGTTTTTAAGATGTGCTGATTATTATGATGACGGGTGAATGAATGAGAACTACTGTAAAAGAGACATGAGGATGGTGAATGAATGAGAACTACTGTAAAAGAGACATGAGGATGATGAATGAATGAGAACTACTGTAAAAGAGACATGAGGATGATGAATGAATGAGAACTACTGTAAAAGAGACATGAGGATGATGAATGAATGAGAACTACTGTAAAAGAGACATGAGGATGATGAGCGATGAAGAAACCGTAATGGGACATTGAGATGACTGACGGGTGGTTGTTTTTTTACTGTGTCTCAGTGTCTTGCACACACACACACACACACACACACACACACACACACATACATTATGGCATGTCCTGTGATTCCCCTTGTCATTTCAAATGGACACACACACATTGCGCTGCATGTTTTGCTGTGGAAATGTCTGCTGGCCAGAAGCATAAGGTGGCCATTTAATTGACCTTTAAGATCCCTGACAGGTTGGTCCACTGACCTCCTTCACATTGTTTCTGATACACTGACCCTGACCGACTCAATAATGTCCTACTGTGTGTTTAAACTGATGCATGGCCTCTTCTTTCCTAGCTGTTAGTTAGATCAGTCAAATCGTTGATTCGATCGATTGGTTGATTTCGTTTCGATGTATTTCTATGGTAACTGTCGCCCGGGGCCCGACGATAGAGGATGCGTTTCTATGGTAACTGTCGCCCGGGGGCCCGACGATAGAGGACGCGTTTCTATGGTAACTGTCGCCCGGGGCCCGACGATAGAGGACGCGTTTCTATGGTAACTGTCGCCCGGGGCCCGACGGTAGAGGATGAGGAGCAACACAGACCATCCAAGGGGGAACCTTGTAACCATAGCGACCAACGGCAATCTTTGACACATCAACAGGTTGGGGACTTAGTCCTTCAGTAATGGGTGTTTTTTTTAATCAGAGCTTTAAAATGGCTCCCTATTCTCTATGTAGTGCACTTCTTTTGACAGGGGTCCATAGGGTCGTAGTGCACTTCTTTTAACAGGGGTCCATAGGGTCGTAGTGCACTGCATAGGGAATAGGGTGCTGTTTCAGGATACACTCAGAAAGACCGGGCCCTTGGTCATCAGTAGAGTTAGCCATCCTTATCCCAGCCAGAACGGCCCGTAGTGCACTATAAAGGGAACAGGGAGCCATTTTGGGACGGCATTGTTGTGATGTATCAGATGTGACTGTAGTACAGTCCAGTCCAGACCGTGTAGAATTCACCTAATACATCGGGATTAAGCCCCTTGTTGCTGTTTCTAAGGTTACGGGGGCGTCCCAAATGACATCCTATCCCCTATATAGGGTCCCATTTTGGGACGCATCCCTATCAAATACTTGTGATGGAAATTCCACCGGGAGGTCAATCCATCCCATCAGACACCACGGTTTTGGGTCCGGGTCAGTACAGATTAGGATTTAAATGTGTCCATAGTCAGCTAGTTAGTCCCATTCTCTCTATACCCCCCCCCCCCCCCCCCCCCCCCCCCCCCCCCCCCCCCCCCCAGTCATGTATTGGGTAAAACACCAACGTTTGGGCATCACGGTTCCCTCTTCAGACCCTGAATGACTAGGGGGTTTATATAAGTCATGTTCTCTGGCTGAGCTGTTTATTCTCTGTTAGTCAGCACCTTGACACTAAGTCATGTTCTCTGGGTGAGCTGTTTATTCTCTGATAGTCAGCACCTCGACACTAAGTCATGTTCTCTGGGTGAGCTGTTTATTCTCTGATAGTCAGCACCTCGACACTGAGTCATGTTCTCTGGGTGAGCTGTTTATTCTCTGTTAGTCAGCACCTCGACACTAAGTCATGTTCTCTGGCAGAGCACCAGTTCTCTTTCAATAGTCAGCAAGTTAACACTAAATCAGAAACCTGTTTTTAACGTCTGAAAACCCTAAGTGACTTGGTTTAGATTGTTCTACAGTATCTCTGACATCAGATAAAACTCATTCAGTCTGTCTCTAGTTAAGATATGGACCCAGATACAACTCATTCAGTCTGTCTCTAGTTGTTAAGATATAGACCCAGATAAAACTCATTCAGTCTGTCTCTAGTTGTTTAAGATATGGACCCAGATAAAACTCATTCAGTCTGTCTCTAGTTGTTTAAGATATGGACCCAGATAAAACTCATTCAGTCTGTCTCTAGTTGTTAAGATATAGACCCAGATAAAACTCATTCAGTCTGTCTCTAGTTAAGATATGGACCCAGATAAAACTCATTCAGTCTGTCTCTAGTTGAGATATGGACCCAGAGGTCGACTGATGTTTAGCACAGCTCTCGTTGAGAGACTTTTTTAAAATCCATTTTTAGGTTAAAAGCTAAACTGACCCAAGTTCAGTGTCTTTGGGTGTCTTCAGTGGTCGCTAACCCTGGTCTAGAAGGGCTGCAGTGTGTGTGTGTGTGTGTGTGTGTGTGCAGGCTTTTAACACACATCATTCAACTAACCAAGGTCTTGATGATTGTGATTAAACATAAAAGCAGGTGTGTTAGTGCTGGGCTGGAACAGGGGACCAGGGTTGGCCAGCCTTGTCCTACAACATGGTCTGAACAGAAGCACGTGTGATGTGAGATTCTTCTTCCCCAGGAGGTTTTCACTGATCATCGGGAGGCTATGATAGAATCGGAACTCTCAGAGAATGCAGAGAATTAGAATTCTGTTGGTGAGAGTTCCGTTCACTCCATTCTGGAAGCCTCTGCTGCTACACAACCCGGTTGTGTTCTGTTCTGTCACACTTCTCCTTCTCTCTCTCGTCTGCAAGGAAAATTATACTGTTCATTCAAATATTGAATTTAAAAAGGCAATATTTTAACTTGATCAATTACCGGAGATGATATGATGTAGAAATTAATAAAAGTATTTAAAAATGTAAAAGAAAATGGCATGTCTGTTTTGTGTGTGTTTCCATTGTAAAATGAATGCCTTATCAATTTAAAAAATATATTAATTCCACTACTGTTTAGATAATACATTAGCTTCCATGCCATACTGTTAACTTCAAGCAAAGATATCAGGCAGGGTAAGGTAGTTGTGGAGGCGTTTAGCCCAATGTTTAAGGGGGGGGGTGTTTAATCCTCTCTCTCACTGTGTTGGGCAGGAAGAGAACAACAGATGAACAGAGAGAGATTTTCATGATTTTCCAACCTGCAATATTTGATCATGTACAAGTAGTCTACTGTAGTGTATATCTGTTTCTCTGATTTTAAGGCTGCACATTCTAAATTACACCCTATTCCCTATGGATCCTGGTCAAAATCAGTGCGCTACATAGGGACTAGCGTGCTGTTTGGGCGAAACGGAATGAAGACACCAATTTAGACCTGCCCAGACACGGCTGCCGTCACAGACTGTCAACCAAGGTGGCTGTGATGTCATCTCAGTCCTGTGTAGTCTACACACACACACACCAGGGGAACGTTTTAATAGTTAACAGAGTATTAATCCCAGATTTAACCACTAAGCCATGTGGCTCACGTAGTGTGCATCCCTAAATGGCCCCCTATTCCCTATGTAGTACACTGGACCCTGGTCAAAAGCAGTGCACACTACACAGAGATTAGGGGGGCCATATGGTTCCCGTACAGTAGACGACTGTTCAGCTGGACATTTGTAGGATTATCTCTGTGTTAATATATATATTATCAATATTTATCTACACTGAACATGTCAATGCAACAAAATAAAATAATTGTAAAATGAAATAAAATAAAACATTCCCAGATATTTTCCATATGTGCAAAACAAAAAGCTTATTTCTCTGTAATTTTGTGCCACAAATGTGTTTTTATATTTCTTTTAGTGAGCATTTCTCCTTTGCCAAGATAATCCATCCACCTGACAGATGTGGCATATCAAGAAGCTGATTAAACAGCATGATCATTACATAGGTGCACTTTGTGCTGGGGGGGACAATAAAAAGCCACTTTGAAATGTGCAGTTTTGTCGCACAGACCCCAGATCCAGACACCAGGTCCAGACCCCAGATATAGACACCAGGTCCAGACCCCAGATCCAGACACCAGATCCAGACACCAGGTCCAGACCCCAGATATAGACACCAGGTCCAGATCCCAGATCCAGACACCAGGTCCAGATCCCAGATCCAGACACCAGGTCCAGATCCAGACACCAGGTCCAGATCCCAGATCCAGACACCAGGTCCAGATCCCAGATCCAGACACCAGGTCCAGATCCCAGATCCAGACACCAGGTCCAGACACCAGACCCCAGGTCCCAGGTCCAGACCCCAGACACCAGGTCCAGACCCCAGATCCAGACACCAGGTCCAGAACCCAGATCCCAGACACCAGGTCCAGACACCAGGTCCAGACCCCAGACACCAGGTCCAGACCCCAGACACCAGGTCCAGACCCCAGGTCCAGACCCCAGATCCAGACACCAGGTCCAGACCCCAGATCCCAGGTCCAGACCCCAGGTCCAGGTCCAGACCCCAGACCCCAGGTCCAGACCCCAGGTCCAGACCCCAGACACCAGGTCCAGACCCCAGGTACAGACCCCAGATCCAGACACCAGGTCCAGACCCCAGATCCCAGGTCCAGACCCCAGGTCCAGACCCCAGACACCAGGTCCAGACCCCAGGTCCAGACCCCAGACACCAGGTCCAGACCCCAGGTCCAGACCCCAGACACCAGGTCCAGACCCCAGATCCCAGGTCCAGACCCCAGATCCCAGGTCCAGACCCCAGACACCGGGTCCAGACCCCAGATCCCAGGTCCAGACACCAGGTCCAGACACCAGACCCCAGGTCCAGACACCAGACCCCAGATCCAGGGCCCAGGCCCAGACAGCAGACCCCAGGTCCAGACCCCAGATCCCAGGTCCAGACCCCAGATCCAGACCCCAGGTCCAGACCCCAGATCCCAGGTCCAGACCCCAGATCCCAGGTTCAGACCCCAGATCCCAGGTCCAGATCCCAGGTCCAGACCCCAGATCCCAGGTCCAGACCCCAGATAGACTAGTGAGGATGTTACTCTCTCCCCCTCTCTCTACCTCTCTCTGAGGAGTTGGTTAGACATGCACAATGTCCACATGGAACTTCACCATACTGTTCCTTCAGCTGGGTGGACGTAATTCAAATCCTCAGACAAGATACTTCCCATGACCTCCGTGCTGATTGGGTGTCTGTGTGTGTGGGATCGGCTGGAAGAGGCTGTGGTACAGTAGGCTATTCCCAGAGTGGCTATCAGGCAGCTATATATGGGAGATTGACACGGACTGTCTACGGATTTATAAGATGCATGGCCATTTATGGGGATGTTTTTACCTCAGAAAAAGGAGGTAGTTGGCATAGATTATAAGTTATAAAACACAATATATAAATTAGAACACAAGGAGTTAGATATCTGTGTTACTGATTTATCAGTTCTATCATCAGTAACCACCAGTTGTCATATCAAGTATTAATGTCAGGTTATATTATCTCATCAGTATTACTGTCAGGTTATATTATCTCCATCAGTATTACTGTCAGGTTATATTATCTCCATCAGTATTACTGTCAGGTTATATTATCTCATCAGTATTACTGTCAGGTTATATTATCTCCATCAATATTACTGTCAGGTTATATTATCTCCATCAGTATTACTGTCAGGTTATATTATCTCATCAGTATTACTGTCAGGTTATATTATCTCCATCAGTATTACTGTCAGGTTATATTATCTCCATCAGTATTAATGTCAGGTTATATTATCTCCATCATCAGTATTACTGTCAGGTTATATTATCTCCATCAGTATTACTGTCAGGTTATATTATCTCCATCAGTATTACTGTCAGGTTATATTATCTCCATCATCAGTATTACTGTCAGGTTATATTATCTCCATCAGTATTACTGTCAGGTTATATTATCTCCATCAGTATTACTGTCAGGTTATATTATCTCCATCAGTATTACTGTCAGGTTATATTATCTCCATCAGTATTACTGTCAGGTTATATTACCTCCATCAGTATTACTGTCAGGTTATATTATCTCCATCAGTATTACTGTCAGGTTATATTATCTCCATCATCAGTATTACTGTCAGGTTATATTATCTCCATCAGTATTACTGTCAGGTTATATTATCTCCATCATCAGTATTACTGTCAGGTTATATTATCTCCATCAGTATTACTGTCAGGTTATATTATCTCCATCATCAGTATTACTGTCAGGTTATATTATCTCCATCAGTATTACTGTCAGGTTATATTATCTCCATCATCAGTATTACTGTCAGGTTATATTATCTCCATCAGTATTACTGTCAGGTTATATTATCTCATCAGTATTACTGTCAGGTTATATTATCTCCATCAGTATTAATGTCAGGTTATATTATCTCCATCATCAGTATTACTGTCAGGTTATATTATCTCCATCAGTATTACTGTCAGGTTATATTATCTCCATCATCAGTATTACTGTCAGGTTATATTATCTCCATCATCAGTATTACTGTCAGGTTAAATTATCTCCATCAGTATTCCTGTCAGGTTATAATATCTCCATCATCAGTATTACTGTCAGGTTATATTATCTCCATCAGTATTACTGTCAGGTTATATTATCTCCATCAGTATTACTGTCAGGTTATATTATCTCATCAGTATTACTGTCAGGTTATATTATCTCCATCAGTATTACTGTCAGGTTATATTATCTCCATCATCAGTATTACTGTCAGGTTATATTATCTCCATCATCAGTATTACTGTCAGGTTAAATTATCTCCATCAGTATTCCTGTCAGGTTATAATATCTCCATCATCAGTATTACTGTCAGGTTATATTATCTCCATCAGTATTACTGTCAGGTTATATTATCTCCATCATCAGTATTACTGTCAGGTTATATTATCTCCATCAGTATTACTGTCAGGTTATATTATCTCATCAGTATTACTGTCAGGTTATATTATCTCCATCATCAGTATTACTGTCAGGTTATATTATATCCATCATAGTATTACTGTCAGGTTATATTATCTCCATCATCAGTATTACTGTCAGGTTATATTATCTCCATCAGTATTACTGTCAGGTTATATTATCTCCATCATCAGTATTACTGTCAGGTTATATTATCTCCATCATCAGTATTACTGTCAGGTTATATTATCTCATCAGTATTACTTTCAGGTTATATTATCTCCATCAGTATTACTGTCAGGTTATATTATCTCCATCAGTATTACTGTCAGGTTATATTATCTCCATCAGTATTACTGTCAGGTTATATTATCTCCATCATCAGTATTACTGTCAGGTTATATTATCTCCATCATCAGTATTACTGTCAGGTTATATTACCTCTTCATCGGCAACTACCAGTTGCTCCCAATACTCCAGACCAGTACCCCCCCCCTCTCGTCCTCCCCAAACACACACACACCTCCTTTTAAGTCTTTCTTCAGCAGCTGGTAGTGAGTGGTCTTTCCTTTGTTTACAGTGCTTACCGCTAACCTAACCACGGGATCGGACTGAACAGAACCGGTTCCGTTTCCGCATTTTATGAACTGTAAGCAATTTTAAACACTTTAAAGAAGAAGAAGAAGAAGAAGAACTAGCTAGCTAGCTAGTTACATAGCCACCGTAAACTTCTCCATATGGTTGGAAGTTTTTCACAATATGTCCTAACAAATGCATTGGCCAGGTGGTGGATTGAGGATATTGAACAGAGAAAAACAAAACGTTTAAGTTAACAATTATAGCTATTATATTTAGTTAGTTAATTAGCTATATTATATATATATATTACTAGATGTGAACAGTAAGAAACATAGATTAGCAGAATTAGCCATCTGTGGCTAGCTAATAAACTAGGCTGAACCGGTAGCTAACCATGACAACAGCAGCGACACCGGTACACTTTTAGCCAGATGTTGTTCTTAATCGTCTTTTGAAAACAATATATAGCTTTTCTTCCTCTGTATCGTCTGCAAAACACATTCCGATGAATGCCACGGGTCTTGTGTAATTTATTACGCTGAATAGTTGTGTGTGAAAGATCTAACCTTTGCGGGGTGAATGTCATTTTCGTGTAAACATTTTGTTCGGCCACCTGTACTTTACTTTTGTTGCTAGTCGATTCTCAATCAAACTTTAATCATTCTAGACATAGTTTTTTTTTTTTTGTACATTTCAGCGAACTGTTTCTGACTATGATTGACAGCCATGTAAACCAATGACAGGACAGAGAAAAGTTTCGTGTACACTATCGTTGGCATGGTTACTCGTTGATATTACACGATTCTAGGAAAACGGAGGCGGGACAGTAGTTAAGCACGGGTGGATGCACTTTCTAGGTTGTATGTATGGATATTTTTTTTGACCAGCAATTTACGGACAATAATTACAAAGTTTGTAAAACTATCTTTATATTCATTATAAACACAAAGACTGAAGCCTAAATGACGACAGTGGAGTGCTAGTGATACAATTAACAACTTGTCATTTTTTTCCGTTATCGTCTTAGTTTGTTAGATACGCTTGCTATGGCTACCTAGCAAGCTACTTGTAGCCAGCTAACGTTAACTCAGTTAGCTCTCTATTCTCGTCCTCTCATGCAAAACAAGCTGCTAAGCTTAGCTAGTTCTCTCTTTGACTAAGTTTAGCTCACTTATAGGTTTATCAGCAGTTAGCAAACATAGCTAGAGGGTGAGGAGAGGAGGCTCTCTTGTTGCCACGCAACTGTATGACCCACTGTCTTCAACACCTGTTGGAAAGGTGAGTCGTGAGTTACCGCCCTCGGTTTTGAAATCATCCTTCCCATTGGACAATGCCGTGCGTCTTCTAACCCCACCCACGGGCAGGTGTGGTTTTGTGTCAGTGGTTGAGGTACATTCGTTCACCAAGGAGTGTTGTTAGAACTCAGTATTCCTTCCTTGGCATTCTACATGGCATTGCGTTTAAAAATTTGACTTTGGTGTTTATTTATCTCATAGTTATTTTTAATTTTATATGACTTCTTGAAGGAGTGTATGCATGGCTATAAGACAGTGCTTCCTAAACGTCTCGTTGAGTACCCCCAACCATTCAACTTATTTGATGTATTTCAGTGTTATTCTACTGGTCAACTAAGCACCAAGACCTTCATTGGTAAAAAATAAACGTCAACACATCCAATTAGTGTGTAACAGCTAGGGGTACTCAAGGAGAGGTTTGGGAAACACTGCTACCAACCCCAATGGTACTGTGCTGACTCAGATGTGTTCCTTTCCTGGCATGTGACTTTGATTGTTGTTATATTGTCTCCTGTCGTCTGTGTGTTGTATTGGCTACCATCACTCACAATGAGTCCTTGGTGCCGTTTGTCCCTCCTGTCTCTCCGTAGGTGACCCCTGCTTGACCTGTGACAAGTCACATCATCCACTGAGAGTGGCACCAGCATGGCAGGGCTGGCGTTAGAGTGGAGGGGCTGACGTCATGCTCTCACCCTCCTGACACATTTTTTAGAAAGCCCTCAACACTAGAACGAGAGAGGGAGGAAAAGCCTTAGAGGGAGACAGACAGCCCTTGACAGTGAAACGAGAGAGAGAGAGGAGAGAGAGAGAGAGAGGATAGAGAAGGGAGGAGAGGAGAGAGATTAAGCCTCATCAAAAGAAACAACAGTTCTCGTTCACAATGCATCTCATTGACTTACCATGCCAGTAAAGCTCATTGAATGGAATTGAGAAACTCACATGAGTCTTTTCAACCTCTCTCCTCTTCCCTGGTTGTTGTTCTAGGCCCAAATTACAATATGTTCTCAGTCAACATACCTGGTATCATAATGGTTGGATAAATAACATCAGTTAACTTACCTGGTAACATAAGGGTTGGATAAATAACATCAGGCAACTTACCTGGTAACATAAGGGTTGGATAAATAACATCAGTCAACTTACCTGGTAACATAAGGTTTGGATAAATCACTTCAGTCAACCTACCTGGTAACATAAGGGTTGGATAAATTACATTAAATAACAGAACAACGAGAGTCAAAACAATGTTCAGACAGACGGACACCTCGTCCAAGAGACGTCATGGAGGACGTGGGGGTCTCACAGCCTTACCCTCGCCTCCTCACCCCCACCAGGGTGGGCGTATCCGGGGGGTGGAGGTGGCCCGCGGGAGGGCAGGCTATGGGTTCACCCTCTCTGGCCAGGGCCCCTGTGTCCTCAACTGCATTCTAAAAGGAAGTCCGGCGGACTACGTGGGTCTCCGCTCCGGTGACCACATCCTGTCCGTGAACGACATCAACGTCTCCGGGGCGTCGCACGAGGACGTCGTCAAGCTGATTGGCCGATGCACGGGGGTTCTGCTACTGGTCGTCGCCGAGGGAGACCGGGGTGGCCGTCGTCACGGACACGGCGGTACCAACCGCAACCGTCGCCACGGGAACAATTCGGGAAGTCCAGCCGGAGGAGCGGCAGCCGCCGCGGACTCGTGCTCCAGCGACGAGGAGTTGTGTGGTTTCCATAACAGCAGCAGCGGAGGAGGAAACAACAAAAACGTGAAGCCTGGTTCCCGTGGTAACAGCGCCAGCGGAGGCGGTGTAGGAGGAGGAGGAGGAGGAGGAGGGGGTGGTGGCTGGTTCAAGCCCAAGCTGGACTCTAAGACCCTGGGTATTAACAGGGCAGAGAGGGTGGTGGCGGAGATGCAGTCTGGAGGAATATTCAACATGATCTTTGACAACTCTTCACACTCCTCCAGCAGCTCAGAGAAAGGTAGACATCGACCTGTTTTAATATAGCATGATTTTTTTTATATAATATACATAATATACTGTATGACATCACATTTTTGGGCTGGTTTCCCCAGACTTAGTTTGATGGAGATTCTCAATTGAAAATGCTTTTTAGTCCAGGAGACTAACTAGGCTTAATCTGTGTCTGGATAAACTGGCTCTTTATGTGTGTTTCTGCATAATGTACCACCATGCACAAATAAACCTGAACCTAAACCTTACCTTGACCCTAAACCTAATCCTAAAGACAGGGTCATCGCTCCTCCTCCTCCTCCTCCCCGTGCCTCCTCTTCCTCGTCTGCGTCGGCCAAGCCTGCGAGGCCCCTGTCAGAGCCAGAGTTCCCCCCGTACCATAAGGGGAGAGGCCGTTCCCACAGCAACCCCAACCTGCTCTCTGAGGAGGAGCTGGACAGGGTTCTAATGGCCGACGACTCAGTGTTCCTGGACGGGTTCCATCTGCAGGAGGCAGAGATCCAGGTGGGTGTGTGTGTGTGTGTGTGTCCCAAAAGGCACTATGTTCCCTGTATAGTGCATTACTGTTGACCAGAGCCCCACACAGCTACATTATCAGCTAGGTTTAATAACTACACAGCTACATTATCAGCTAGGTATGATACCCACACAGCTACATTATCGGCTAGGTTTGATACCCACACAGCTACATTATCAACTAGGTTTAATAACCACACAGCTACATTATCAGCTAGGTATGATACCCACACAGCTACATTATCGGCTAGGTTTAATAACCACACAGCTACATTATCAGCTAGGTTTAATAACCACACAGCTACATTATCAGCTAGGTATGATACCCACACAGCTACATTATCAGCTAGGTATGATACCCACGCAGCTACATTATCAGCTAGGTTTGATACCCACACAACTACATTATCAGCTAGGTATGATACCCACACAGCTACATTATCGGCTAGGTTTGATACCCACACAGCTACATTATCAGCTAGGTATGATACCCACACAACTACATTATCAGCTAGGTATGATACCCACACAGCTACATTATCAGCTAGGTATAATACCCACACATCTACATTATCAGCTAGGTTTGATACCCACACAGCTACATTATCGGCTAGGTTTGATACCCACACAGCTACATTATCAGCTAGGTATAATACCCACACATCTACATTATCAGCTAGGTTTGATACCCACACAGCTACATTATCGGCTAGGTTTGATACCCACACAGCTACATTATCAGCTAGGTATAATACCCACACATCTACATTATCAGCTAGGTTTGATACCCACACAGCTACATTATCCGCTAGGTATAATATCCACACATCTACATTATCAGCTAGGTTTGATACCCACACAGCTACATTATCAGCTAGGTTTGATACCCACACAACTACATTATCAGCTAGGTTTTACATCAGTGAATGTTGTAGTAATATTTTTACAATACATTTTGTCTCTCCTCCTTCCAGGTGGAGGTGGAAGGGGAGGACTTCTCCCTGGAGCCCAGTGAGGGTATCCTGAACGTGGGTATGATGGTAGGGTACCTGGGCTCCATAGAGCTGGCCTCTACAGGAGCTAGTCTGGAGAGTGACAGTCTGCAGGCCATCAGAGGAAGCATGAGACGACTCAGGGCTGAACAGAAGATACACTCCCTGGTCCTCATGAAGGTACAGGTCGCTTAGGATTGATTTAATGGTTGGTTAGTGGGTTGGTTGGTTTATTGAATGGTTGGTTGGTTAGTTGATTGATTAGCTGGTTAGTGGGTTGGTTGGTTTATTGAATGGTTGGTGGGTTGGTTGGTTTATTGAGTGGTTGGTTGGTTAGTTGATTGATTAGCTGGTTAGTGGGTTGGTTGGTTTATTGAATGGTTGGTTGGTTAGTTGATTGATTAGCTGGTTAGTGGGTTGGTTGGTTTATTGAATGGTTGGTTGGTTAGTTGATTGATTAGCTGGTTAGTGGGTTGGTTGGTTTATTGAATGGTTGGTTGGTTAGTTGATTGATTAGCTGGTTAGTGGGTTGGTTGGTTTATTGAATGGTTGGTGGGTTGGTTGGTTTATTGAATGGTTGGTTGGTTAGTTGATTGATTAGCTGGTTAGTGGGTTGGTTGGTTTATTGAATGGTTGGTGGGTTAGTTGGTTTATTGAATGGTTGGTTGGTTAGTTGATTGATTAGCTGGTTAGTGGGTTGGTTGGTTTATTGAATGGTTGGTTGGTTAGTTTATTGGTTTATTGATTGATTGGTTGGTTGGTTTGGGTTGGTTCATTGATTGAATGGTTGGTTGATTGGTTGGTTGGTTTGGGTTGGTTCATTGATTGAATGTTTGGTTGGTTGGTTGGTTTGGTTTGGGTCATTGATTGAATGGTTGGTTGGTTGGTTGGTTTGGTTTGGTTCATTGATTGAATGGTTGGTTGGTTGGTTGGTTTGGGTTTCATTGATTGAATGGTTGGTTGGTTGGTTTGGGTTTCATTGATTGAATGATTGGTTGGTTTGGGTTGGTTCATTGATTGAATGGTTGGTTGGTTGGCTTGGGTTGGTTCATTGATTGAATGGTTGGTTTGGGTTGGTTTGGGTTGGTTCATTGAGATGTTTAGATGTCATATCACTAAATTGTGCTCTAACCTGCGGGTGGGTCTCGGGTCGTTGTTGCAAAAACAGCCAATCTCTGTTTCCTTCGGAAAAGGAAGGCCGATAAAGTGTTCTTCTTCTTGGAATAGAGGACGGTGTGTTTCTAAAACAGGAAGGGATGGTAATCTTTTGTTTTTATGATGGTCTTCCCAGGTGATGCACGATTGTGTGCGGCTGTGCAGTGACAGGAGACAGGTCCTTGCTACCTACCCCGCCGAAAAGCTAGCCTTCAGCGCCTGTTGCCCCGACGACCGACGCTTCTTCGGACTGGTCACCATGCAGGCCACCCGTGACGACGACGGTCACTATGGCAATGGTAACCGGGAGGAAGAGGGCGGGCTGAGGACTTCCTGTCACGTGTTCATAGTCGACCCGGAACTCTGTCATCACCAGGTAGGGTTGGACAAAAGGTCAAAGAAGAAAAAAACAAACAAACTGTTTATTTGACCTCTGACCTCCAGCTAAAAATAACATCCATATTAAAAACGGACCGATTTTAACATTTACAAACTAGAAGTTATTTCAAATATTTTTTTGGGGGGGGTCGGGGTCCTAGAGTCCTGGGCCCAGTGTTTCCCAAAAGCGTCTTAAGGCTACGTTCGTCGCTAGAACGTTCGTAGGAGCTTCGTTATTAAATCCCCCGAGATGTTTCCCAAAACCCACCGTTATTAACGTTGCACCTGAAAGCAGTCGTAATTTAACGCCTGGCCTCAGACCAGCTCAACAGCTGAGTGAGTACAATATAATATAATATCTCTCTAAGAGCTGATCTGTCGTCAGTATTGTGAAATAATTATAATGTTAAGGTAAGATTTTAAATGGAGAAAGCTGATCCTATCAGTATCCACAAATGGTCTTACTGGTCCTGGAATGTTCCCAGTAGATAAAGAGGACTTACTGGAATGTTCCCAGTAGATAAAGAGGACTTACTGGTCCTGGAATGTTCCCAGTAGATAAAGAGGACTTACTGGTACTGGAATGTTCCCAGTAGATAAAGAGGACTTACTGGTACTGGAATGTTCCCAGAAGATAAAGAGGACTTACTGGTTCTGGAATGTTCCCAATAGATAAAGAGGACTTACTGGTTCTGGCATGTTCCCAGTAGATAAAGAGGACTTACTGGTTCTGGAATGTTCCCAGTAGATAAAGAGGACTTACTGGAATGTTCCCAGTAGATAAAGAGGACTTACTGGAATGTTCCCAGTAGATAAAGAGGACTTACTGGAATGTTCCCAGTAGATAAAGAGGACTTACTGGAATGTTCCCAGTAGATAAAGAGGACTTACTGGAATGTTCCCAGTAGATAAAGAGGACTTACTGGAATGTTCCCAGTAGATAAAGAGGACTTACTGGAATGTTCCCAGTAGATAAAGAGGACTTACTGGAATGTTCCCAGTAGATAAAGAGGACTTACTGGAATGTTACCAGTAGATAAAGATTACTTACTGGAATGTTCCCAGTAGATAAAGAGGACTTACTGGTTCTGGAATGTTCCCAGTAGATAAAGATGACTTACTGGAATGTTCCCCGTAGATAAAGATGTCTTACTGGTCCTGGAATGTTCCCAGTAGATAAAGAGGACTTACTGGAATGTTCCCAGTAGATAAAGAGGACATACTGGTTCTGGAATGTTCCCAGTAGATAAAGAGGACTTACTGGAATGTTCCCAGTAGATAAAGATGTCTTACTTGTTCTGGATTTCCCAGTAGATAAAGAGGACTTACTGGTTCTGGAATGCTCCCAGTAGATAAAGAGGACATACTGGTCCTGGAATGTTCCCAGTAGATAAAGAGGACTTACTGGAATGTTCCCAGTAGATAAAGAGGACATACTGGTTCTGGAATGTTCCCAGTAGATAAAGAGGACTTACTGGAATGTTCCCAGTAGATAAAGAGGACATACTGGTTCTGGAATGTTCCCAGTAGATAAAGAGGACATACTGGTTCTGGAATGTTCCCAGTAGATAAAGAGGACTTACTAGTTCTGGAATGTTCCCAGTAGATAAAGAGGACTTACTAGTTCTGGAATGTTCCCAGTAGATAAAGAGGACTTACTAGTTCTGGAATGTTCCCAGTAGATAAAGAGGACTTACTAGTTCTGGAATGTTCCCAGTAGATAAAGAGGACTTACTAGTTCTGGAATGTTCCCAGTAGATAAAGAGGACTTACTAGTTCTGGAATGTTCCCAGTAGATAAAGAGGACTTACTAGTTCTGGAATGTTCCCAGTAGATAAAGAGGACTTACTGGAATGTTCCCAGTAGATAAAGAGGACTTACTGGAATGTTCCCAGTAGATAAAGAGGACTTACTGGAATGTTCCCAGTAGATAAAGAGGACTTACTGGAATGTTCCCAGTAGATAAAGAGGACTTACTGGAATGTTCCCAGTAGATAAAGAGGACTTACTGGAATGTTCCCAGTAGATAAAGAGGACTTACTGGAATGTTCCCAGTAGATAAAGAGGACTTACTGGAATGTTCCCAGTAGATAAAGAGGACTTACTGGAATGTTACCAGTAGATAAAGATTACTTACTGGAATGTTCCCAGTAGATAAAGAGGACTTACTGGTTCTGGAATGTTCCCAGTAGATAAAGATGACTTACTGGAATGTTCCCAGTAGATAAAGATGTCTTACTGGTCCTGGAATGTTCCCAGTAGATAAAGAGGACTTACTGGAATGTTCCCAGTAGATAAAGAGGACATACTGGTTCTGGAATGTTCCCAGTAGATAAAGAGGACTTACTGGAATGTTCCCAGTAGATAAAGATGTCTTACTTGTTCTGGATTTCCCAGTAGATAAAGAGGACTTACTGGTTCTGGAATGCTCCCAGTAGATAAAGAGGACATACTGGTCCTGGAATGTTCCCAGTAGATAAAGAGGACTTACTGGAATGTTCCCAGTAGATAAAGAGGACATACTGGTTCTGGAATGTTCCCAGTAGATAAAGAGGACTTACTGGAATGTTCCCAGTAGATAAAGAGGACATACTGGTTCTGGAATGTTCCCAGTAGATAAAGAGGACATACTGGTTCTGGAATGTTCCCAGTAGATAAAGAGGACTTACTAGTTCTGGAATGTTCCCAGTAGATAAAGAGGACTTACTAGTTCTGGAATGTTCCCAGTAGATAAAGAGGACTTACTAGTTCTGGAATGTTCCCAGTAGATAAAGAGGACTTACTAGTTCTGGAATGTTCCCAGTAGATAAAGAGGACTTACTAGTTCTGGAATGTTCCCAGTAGATAAAGAGGACTTACTAGTTCTGGAATGTTCCCAGTAGATAAAGAGGACTTACTAGTTCTGGAATGTTCCCAGTAGATAAAGAGGACTTACTAGTTCTGGAATGTTCCCAGTAGATAAAGAGGACTTACTAGTTCTGGAATGTTCCCAGTAGATAAAGAGGACTTACTAGTTCTGGAATGTTCCCAGTAGATAAAGAGGTCTTACTGGTTTAAATTCTTCAACAACAAATAGGGGGAGGAAAAAAATTCTAAATGGGATTCAGGAGTTGATTTCTTTTGATAACGACTCAGACTGTAAACTGAATATTAATGTCAACTGTAATTCACTACTATAGATAAAACCCACCATAAATATGCTAAAATACCATATTTTCAGAGGGGTTGGAATAACCAGTTGTAAATCTGTGTCCATTGGACAATAAAGTAACCTCCTCCTCCCTCTAGGTCCATGTGGGTGTGGCCAGGAGGTTTGGGTTTGAGTGTACTCCTGATCCCGATACTGGAGGGTGTCTGGAGTTCCCCCCTACCTCCCAGCCTCTGCTCCAGTTTGTGTCTGTTCTCTACCGGGACATGGGGGTGAACATCGAGGGGGTCCGGGCGCGGGCGTTCGTTGATCCGGACAACGACCCACAGCAGGTAGTTTAGTTCTGTGTTTATCATCTGTTGTTCTTCGACCTTCAATCCAAATGGATGTTGTTTTTCTTTTAATGTCTTGTTTAGGTTTAGTAGAACTTTGACAGAACTGTCATGTTCAAATACCCACACTGGAGTGGGCCAGGTGGGCCAGTTTGCACTTTTGGGACTCTGCTATTGGTTTATTAAGCCAGACAAGCTCAACAAGGCACAGAGAAATTATTAGAAATATGTTTCAAGTATTTGAAATCCAGGTCTAAATGTTATTTATTCATCACTTTTCAATGATTATTATTGTTATAATTGTTAATATTATTGTTATTGTCATTGTCATTATTATTGTTATTATTATTATTATTATTGTTGTCATTATTATCGACGTTATTATTGTTGTTATTATTGTTATTATTATTATTATTGTTGTTATTATTGTTATTATTATTATTATTGTTATTATTATTATTATTGTTGTCATTATTATCAACGTTATTATTGTTGTTATTATTGTTATTATTATTATTGTTGTTATTATTATTATTATTGTTGTCATTATTATCGACGTTATTATTGTTGTTATTATTGTTATTATTATTATTATTGTTATTATTATTATTGTTGTCATTATTATCAACGTTATTATTGTTGTTATTATTGTTATTATTATTATTGTTATTATTATTATTATTATTGTTGTCATTATTATCAACGTTATTATTGTTGTTATTATTATTATTGTTGTCATTAATATCAACGTTATTATTGTTGTTATTATTATTATTGTTGTCATTATTATCTACGTTATTATTGTTATTATTATTATTATTTTATTTGTTATTGTTGTTGTTGTTATTATTGTTATTATTATTAATGTTATTATTGTTGTTATTATTGTTATTATTATTAATGTTATTATTGTTGTTAACAGAACCACAGCACCAGTAGCAACAGCGACAGCGGCATCGGTAACTTCCTGCCAGATGAAAAGAGTAACCGTGTCTTATTGGTTGACCTGGGAGGCCATAATCACAACCCCGGTCCACGCCACTGGGACAGCCCTCCTCCTCCCTCGGCCCCGGGCTGGAACCAAGCCCCTCCCGGTGTCGTCCCTGGCCCCCCTCTCCCACCTCCTCCTCCCCCTCACCTCAACAACAGCTACCCACCCCCGCCTCTCCCCCCTGCCATCCCCCCTCGAGGGGCCCACTCCTCCCAGCCCTCACTCCACCACTACCCGCCAGGGAAGAGGGGAGGATCTGGAGGAGGAGCGGAGCAGAGCCTGGCCCCGCCCCAACACCATCAGTCTCAACGCTGGTTACCAGTCCACGTCCTGAGAGACTGGAGACAACCAGGCCAGGCAGGACAAACGCAGGGACAAGGAGGCCTGTGTAGTGATCAGGAGTCCTATGCTGAGTCAACGGATGGCTGGTCATCAACCAACTGTAGCACCCTCCCGCCACCCATGAACAAGATACCCGCGGATCGCTACAGGGCTCCGCTACCAGCCGGGGACCTGCCCCTGCCTCCGCAGCCTCCCGGGCTGGCCACGCAGAAGGATGAGTGGGCTAAGAAGCTGTTTGGGCCCGCGGCTGGAGAGAAAGGACTCAGAGAGCACAAGCAGAATGGGAAGAGACGCGGGAATGGGAAAGATGGGGAGAAGAAGGTAAGAGAGTCATACAGTATGTCATGGTGGTGTTGGAGAGGGGTGTGTGTGTGTGTGTAGAGGTCATACAGTATGTCATGGTGGTGTGTGTGTGTGTGTGTAGGAGTCATACAGTATGTCATGGTGGTGTTGGAGAGGTGTGTGTGTGTGTAGATGTCATACAGTATGTCATGGTGGTGTGTGTGTGTGTGTGTGTGTGTGTGTGTGTGTGTGTGTGTGTGTGTGTGTGTGTGTGTGTGTGTGTGTGTGGAAGTCATACAGTATGTCATGGTAGTGTGTGTGTGTGTGTAGAAGTCTGAAGTAAAGCATCAGATTTATAGTGTTGTATTTGACCAACTTCTTCTCTAGTAGTAGTACTGGTAGTATCTGTATTGTAGAGCTACAGTCCAGACTACCGTTGTACTATGATAGAGTGTGTGTGTGTGTGTGTGTGTGTGTGTGTGTGTGTGTGTGTCTCTGTGTGTGTGTGGGTGTGTGGGCTTGGTTCTGTATTGTAGAGCTACAGTCCAGACTACTGTTGTACTATGATAGAGTGTGTGTGTGTGTGTGTGTGTGTGTGTGTGTGTGTGTGTGTGTGTGTGTGTGTGTGTGCATGGTTCTGTATTGTAAAGCTCCAGTCCAGAATCATATTCTACTATAATAATAGCTGGTGGTCTGGGTTGTGGAGGGAGCTTGTTAGAAGTGAACCCAACATGAGAAAACGCTGTATCAAACCACTGGAGTGGAAAATTACTTTCTGGAAATGTCTGGCCACGGGTGCTATCCCGACAACTCTCTTGGTCTGTCTGTCTCTTTCTCTACTTCTACCTCTCTATCTATTTCTCTGTATCTGTCTTTCTCTCTCTCTCGCTCTCTCTGTCTCTCTTTCTCTCTACCTCTCTCTCTCGCTCTCTCTACCTCTCTGTCTCTCTCTCTCTACCTCTCTGTCTCTCTCTACCTCTCTGTATCTCTCTACCTCTCTGTCTCTCTCTACCTCTCTGTATCTCTCTCTCTCTCTGTCTCTCACTCACTCTCTGTCTCTCTCTCTCTCACTCTCTGTCTGTCTCTTTCTCTCACTCTCTGTCTCTCTCTCTCACTCTCTGTCTGTCTCTCTCTCTCTTGACTCTACACATGTACCTCAGTGTTTGTGGCTTGATGATTAGTTGAATCATTTCAGGTGTTTTACTACTGGGCTGGAACAAAAATGTGCACTCCTGTTTGGTACTCAGTTTCTCCAGCACACCTTTTAAAACCATTTAAGTCTGGTCTTCAGACTCCTCTCTCTCTCTGAGAGTAATTAGATGAAGACAATGTCTCTCTCTCTCTCTGACACAAAAAGCTTCCTGTTTTTTTGGTATATAGTTGGATCTGTGGTTGAAATGTAATATTTGATCTTACAGATGTTGTATACAGGGGTATGAATACTTTTGCAAGGGACTACAGACCCAATGGGCCCTGGTTAAAAGTTGTGCACTATATAGGACATATATATATATATATATATATATATATATATATATATATATATATATATATATATAGGATGCCATTTAGGTTGCTTCCCATGCCCTGGCCTTGACTCCAAACTCAAACCATACCTTATTGATTCAATATATGTAGGGATGGACACCTGTTCTACTCTGCTTCCTTCTCGCTCTCTTTTTTACAGTCTTGATTATGTGGGTTTTATCTGCGCCAAACTTGGTGCAAAACCACGCCCACGAGTAGCCGAGCAAAAGCCGCGCTGATTGGACAGCTTGTTCTGACGTTCCTCTTCAGGAAGTAAACGCGACATTTTCGGGTTTGGTATATAAGCTGGTATTAAAATAAGAAAAGTAACTCCTAGCGACATCAACAGACTGCAAAGCGTTATTGATTTACCTCGCAGCCAGTGGACTGACGATTGTCGACACTGCTGGACATATTTTCAAGCTATTAGCTAGCAAGTTTACATTTGCAAGTAGCTAGCTAGCTAGTCGAGTGTGCTGCTGTGTTGAGACGGACAACCATCATCAACGGTATTGCTAACTAACGTTAACCTCAACTAAAGAGCTTTCCCCGTTGTCACGTGCGCTACCGTCGCCGCTCCAAAATGCCTCGCGAGTGCGCTGTTAAAACGTGCGACAACAAGCAAAAGACTTGGTCGGCTCTAATGTTTCACCGACTTCCACTGAGTCATCCGGACCGATTGAAACTGTGGCTGATTGCTCTGAACAAAGATGCTAATACCGCGACCGATGACCTCAGAAAGTTACTCGTTTGCTCGGAACATTTTCTACCGGGGGACTATTACGAGAAGCTGGGACAGGACAGACACAGCAGGATGAGAATCATGAAAAGTTTCCTGAAGGATACAGCGGTGCCGTCGGTGGCCGTTCACGCGCCAGGACAACGTGGAATAATATCGGTAAGTGTAATCTAACAACATCTGACTGATTGAACACGGTTATTATTTGTTCCTTGATAAATGACAAAATTTAGGGCGTAGATGCTGGAACTACCAATGTAAGCTAGCTATCGATCACTGGGTGGGGGGGGGGGTCGCATTGTATTATGGGTAGCGTAGTTTTAGTGAAAGGTGTTCTGTTGACGTTTTCATAGGGCTGTCACTTTACTGGTGAATGTCCTTCTCAGAGCGAGCACACAAACACACACTTTTAGCCAAAGAATAGCCAAGTACAACACACACAATTTTAGCCAAGTACAACACAATGTCTAAGTTAACTTTGTGCCATTTTCTTGGTGCTTTTTATTCATTGTCTTGGGTCTAATACATAATGAAATGTCCACATGCAATATAAAGGAACCGTGACTTGACTGTAAAGTGTTTCAGCTTGCCTTGTAATAGCTGACAGCATGCAGTTATTATAGGGAGAATCTCAATTGCATTTCCTTGACTCCTTGTAGTCGCTCCTCGTTCCCTTCTCGAAAACCAAACCCATTGGATGAGGTCAGAGGGGCGGGACCTCTCACCGTCACATCCAGTGGTGTTTGTTGAGAAGGCGAGAGAGGACGCTAGGAAACGAGGAAATGCAATTGAGGTTCTCCCGTGGTCTTGTTCAAAGCCCAAATTGACGTCATGCCTACACGTGTTCTCCCTTTTTGTGTATTTAAAAAATGAATAGCGGCATTTCCTGGTGCCTGGTGCCTTTTTCTCTCTCACCCAGGTTGAGACGGGAGACGTACCTCCAGGGACTGACTCCCTGTCTGCTGGAGGGGCATCTGGTCCCACCCCACAACGTGGAGGGTCAGGTGTTGCTACGACCGGGTTCCTCTCCCACCGGGGTCTGCAGCTGACAGAGCCTGCTTTAACCTCTGGGGCGTACGTGGCTCTGGCTCCCACCTGTTCACTTAGTAAGGTAATGTACACGTAGTGAGGTAATGCTGTTATTATCATGAGGCTCTACACTTAGTGAGGTAATGCTGTTATTATCATGGGTCTCTACTAGCTGTACACTTAGTAAGGTAATACTGTTATTATCATGGGGCTCTACACTTAGTGAGGTAATGCTGTTATTATCATGGGGCTATACTAGCTGTACACTTAGTAAGGTAATGCTGTTATTATCATGGGGCTCTACACTTAGTGAGGTAATGCTGTTATCATCATGGGGCTCTACACTTAGTAAGGTAATGAATGCTGTTATCATCATGGGGCTCTACTGGCTGTGGATGGATAGTATGGAAGTAGCCCTGGCTTGTGGGAGCTGGAATGGCTCATAGGAGCAGGAGTCTATCTCCTGTTTCTGTAGTGAGACAGCTTGATGTACAGGACACCCCCTGGACAGGACACTAGTCTATCTCCTGTTTCTGTAGTGAGACAGCTTGATGTACCAGTACACCCCCTGGACAGGACACTAGTCTATATCCTGTTTCTGTAGTGAGAGACAGGACACCCCCTGGACAGGACACTAGTCTATGTCCTGTTTCTGTAGGGAGGCAGCTTGATGTACCAGTACACCCCCTGGACAGGACACTAGTCTATCTCAGAGTCTGATAGATAACAGGTTATTGGTTGGGCTGACATTATGTTTCTGCAGGACCTCCCCTCTACGACGACAACGGGAGACGCATGCAGAAGGAAAAAAACAAAGACCAACGTTCCTGTGAGTATCTGTCTGACACTTCCTGTTCCTTCTGTTGATACGGCTTGACCTGTTGATACGGACTCATTCTGTTGGTCCGGACTCATTCTGTTGGTCCGGACTCATTCTGTTGGTCCAGACTCATTCTGTTGGTCCAGACTCATTCTGTTGGTCCAGACTCATTCTGTTGGTCCCGACTCATTCTGTTGGTCCCGACTCATTCTGTTGGTCCCGACTCATTCTGTTGATACGGCTTGACCTGTTGGTCCAGACTCATTCTGTTGGTCCAGACTCATTCTGTTGGTCCCGACTCATTCTGTTGGTCCAGACTCATTCTGTTGGTCCAGACTCATTCTGTTGGTCCAGACTCATTCTGTTGATACGGCTTGACCTGTTGGTCCCGACTCATTCTGTTGGTCCCGACTCATTCTGTTGGTCCAGACTCATTCTGTTGGTCCAGACTCATTCTGTTGGTCCAGACTCATTCTGTTGGTCCCGACTCATTCTGTTGGTCCGGACTCATTCTGTTGGTCCAGACTCATTCTGTTGGTCCAGACTCATTCTGTTGGTCCAGACTCATTCTGTTGATACGGCTTGACCTGTTGGTCCAGACTCATTCTGTTGGTCCAGACTCATTCTGTTGGTCCAGACTCATTCTGTTGATACGGCTTGACCTGTTGGTCCAGACTCATTCTGTTGGTCCGGACTCATTCTGTTGGTCCCGACTCATTCTGTTGGTATAACACTTCCAAAGGACGTTTCCACAGCAACCTGTCTATCAGAATGTAGTCATTTATTCACCACGGTTTCCACAGCAACCTGTCTATCAGAATGTAGTCATTTATTCACCACCGTTTCCACAGCAACCTGTCTATCAGAATGGAGTAATTTATTCACCACCGTTTCCACAGCAACCTGTCTATCAGAATGTAGTCATTTATTCACCACCGTTTCCACAGCAACCTGTCTATCAGAATGGAGTCATTTATTCACCACCGTTTCCACAGCAACCTGTCTATCAGAATGCAGTTTTTCGTACAAATTCTTCCTTTTAACATGTTTATTTTTTCTGTCGTTCAGGTGACGCGCAGGAAGAAAGGTCAAATGGACGCAGCCGTTAAGAAGACTTCAGTGAAGGACTGTACCAGTATGAGCTCTGCTGCTGGTTCCACCTCCAACCCCTCCACCTCCAGCCTCTCCACCTCCAACCTCTCCACCTCCAGCCCCTCCACCTCCAGCCCCTCCACCTCCAGCCCCTCCACCTCCAGCCACTCATCCAACTTTGACAGTAGGGTGTCGTCAGGCGAACCGGACGGAGAACCGGACGGAGGAGGAGTTTGGAGCGAAAGGAAATGGATGGTGAACGAGTCGAAGCTCAAGGAGCTTTTCCAGACGTGTCACCAGTGCGGCGCTGCGTTGCGTAATCGGACCATAACCGCGTTGGGCTACAGCCAAATCAAAGTCACCTGGACGTGTCCCGATGAGCACCGAGGAGAGTGGCAGTCGTGTCCCGATGCGTTCGGTATCGGTCACTACCTGCAGACGGTGGGTTACAGAGTGTTGCTGGACTCCATGAATAGTCCGTTTGTAAGTCACGACTAAGTATCTACTACAGTGTGTGTGTTATCTAGCGAATACCTGGGTCGTAGTAGCCTCCTGTTACCAGACTGATGACCTACTGCCAGACTGATGACCTACTGCCAGACGGATGACCTACTGCCAGACTGATGACCAACTGCCAGACTGATGACCAACTGCCAGACTGATGACCTGCTGCCAGACTGATGACCTGCTGCCAGACTGATGACCTGCTGCCAGACTGACGGCCTGCTGCCAGACTGACGGCCTGCTGCCAGACTGACGGCCTGCTGCCAGACTGACGGCCTGCTGCCAGACTGACGGACTGCTGCCAGACTGACGGCCTGCTGCCAGACTGCGGAGCAAAACACAATAGAAACTTACAGGACTTCACTATGGCTGTACTGGGTTGAGGGGTACCTCTCTATGGATGTACTGGGTTCACGCCCAATTTTTCAGTTTTTGATTTGTTAAAAAAGTTTGAAATATCCAATAAATGTCGTTCCACTTGATGATTGTGTCCCACTTGTTGTTGATTCTTCACAAAAAAATACAGTTTTATATCTTTATGTTTGAAGCCTGAAATGTGGCAAAAGGTCGCAAAGTTCAAGGGGGCCGAATACTTTCGCAAGGCACTGTATACCCTGACTCTGCGTGCAATGAACGCAAGAGAAGTGACACAATTTCAGCTGGTTAATATTGTCTACTATGTCTGATTTTATTTTAGCTAAATATGCAGGTTTAAAAATATATACTTCTGGGTATTGATTTTAAGAAAGGCATTGATGTTTATGGTTAGGTACAGTCGTCCAACGATTGTGCTTTTTCCGCAAATGCGCTTTTGTTAAATCGATTATATGCAACACGCTAGATAAACTAATAATATCATCAACCATGTGTAGTTAACTAGTGATTATGATTGATTAGTTTTTTTATAATGCTAGCAACTAGCTAGCAACTTACCTTGGCTTCTACTGCATTCGCGTAACAGGCAGTCTCCTTGTGGAGTGCAACGAGAGGCAGGTGGTTATAGCCTTGGACTAGTTAACTGTAAGGTTGCAAGATTGGATCCCCCGAGCTGACAAGGTGAAAATCTGTCGTTCTGCCCCTGAACGAGGCAGTTCCTTGGCCGTCATTGAAAATAAATACATATTTCCGATTGTTATGAAAACTTGGAACTCGGCCCTAATTAATTGGCCATCCTGATTAATCGGTCGACTTCTAGTGTGTTGTACAGTAGGCTGTTATCTGGTGGCAGGCCAAATGGCACCCTATTCCCTATATAGTGAACTACTAGTGACCAGAGCCCTATTCCCTATATAGTGCACTACTAGTGACCAGGGCCCTATTCCCTATATAGTGAACTACTAGTGACCAGAGCCATATTCCCAATATAGTGAACTACTAGTGACCAGAGCCCTATTCCCTATATAGTGAACTACTAGTGACCAGAGCCCTATTCCCTATATAGTGAACTACTAGTGACCAGAGCCCTATTCCCTATATAGTGAACTACTAGTGACCAGAGCCCTATTCCCTATATAGTGAACTACTTTAGACCAGAGCCCTATTCCCTATATAGTGAACTACTAGTGACCAGAGCCATATTCCCTATATAGTGAACTACTAGTGACCAGAGCCCTATTCCCTATATAGTGAACTACTAGTGACCAGAGCCCTATTCCCTATATAGTGAACTACTAGTGACCAGAGCCCTATTCCCTATATAGTGAACTACTTTAGACCAGAGCCCTATTCCCTATATAGTGAACTACTAGTGACCAGAGCCATATTCCCTATATAGTGAACTACTAGTGACCAGAGCCCTATTCCCTATATAGTGAACTACTAGTGACCAGGGCCCTATTCCCTATATAGTGAACTACTAGTGACCAGGGCCCTATTCCCTATATAGTGAACTACTAGTGACCAGAGCCCTATTCCCTATATAGTGAACTACTAGTGACCAGAGCCCTATTCCCATGACACTTTATAAAGTCCTGATACCACACTTCCTGTCTGGCGTGTTTCATTGTCCGCTACTTCCTGTTTATCGACTCATGTACTGTTTATCCTAGTAAACACTTCTGATTGGGTGATGGTGTGAGGAGAGGAGGAGAAGGGTGGTGGGAGAGAGAGAGAACTATTAACCTATCTATCCCCTACAGACCCATTACCTTCTAATGAGCCTGTCCACTATGTATTTCAACGTAACTGCAGGGTAGGACAGGGTAGACCATCTTGACTACTTTCTCCAGGACACCTCACCTCGGGGAAGTTCCCCTAACTTACTCATTCAGTTGGCATAGAGCTACCTAAGGCCAATAGTTTTAGACCTCGTGGTCAAGAACACCCCCCCCCCCCCCCCCCCCCTGACTATTCTTGTAGCCTATGTTAATAGTGGAGGTCAGAAGAACTTTCCTCATAGGAATATATAAAGTAGATTATATTCTACTGTATTATATTCCTCTGTATTCTATTCTATTGTATCCTACTGTATTCTATTCTACTGTATTCCATTCTACTGTATTGTATCCTACTGTATTCTATTCTCCTGTATTCTACTGTATTGTATTCTACTGTATTGTATCCTACTGTATTCTATTCTCCTGTATTCTACTGTATTGTATTCTACTGTATTGTATCCTACTGTATTCTATTCTCCTGTATTCTACTGTATTGTATTCTTCGGTATTATATTCCTCTGTATTCTATTCTACTGTATTGTGTTTTACTATAGTCTATTCTACTGTATTGTTTTACTATAGTATATTCTACTGTATTGTGTTTTACTATAGTCTATTCTACTGTATTGTGTTTTACTATAGTCTATTCTACTGTATTCTACTATATTATAGTTTATTGTACTATAGTCTATTCTACTGTATTCTACTATATTATAGTTTATTGTACTATAGTTTATTCTACTGTATTCTACTATATTATAGTTTATTGTACTATAGTATATTCTACTGTATTCTACTATATTATAGTTTATTGTACTATAGTCTATTCTACTGTATTCTACTATATTATAGTTTATTGTACTATAGTATATTCTACTGTATTCTACTATATTATAGTTTATTGTACTATAGTATATTCTACTGTATTCTACTATATTATAGTTTATTGTACTATAGTCTATTCTACTGTATTCTACTATATTATAGTTTATTGTACTATAGTCTATTCTACTGTATTCTACTATATTATAGTTTATTGTACTATAGTCTATTCTACTGTATTGTGTTTTACTATAGTCTATTCTACTGTATTCTACTATATTATAGTTTATTGTACTATAGTCTATTCTACTGTATTCTACTATATTATAGTTTATTGTACTATAGTATATTCTACTGTATTCTACTATATTATAGGTTATTGTACTATAGTCTATTCTACTGTATTGTGTTTTACTATAGTCTATTCTACTGTATTGTGTTTTACTATAGTCTATTCTACTGTATTGTGTTTTACTATAGTCTATTCTACTGTATTCTACTGTATTGTGTTTTACTATAGTCTATTCTACTGTATTCTACTGTATTGTGTTTTACTATAGTCTATTCTACTGTATTCTACTGTATTGTGTTTTACTATAGTCTATTCTACTGTATTGTGTTTTACTATAGTCTATTCTACTGTATTCTACTATATTATAGTTTATTGTACTATAGTCTATTCTACTGTATTCTACTATATTATAGTTTATTGTACTATAGTCTATTCTACTGTATTCTACTATATTATAGTTTATTGTACTATAGTATATTCTACTGTATTCTACTATATTATAGTTTATTGTACTATAGTCTATTCTACTGTATTCTACTATATTATAGTTTATTGTACTATAGTATATTCTACTGTATTGTGTTTTACTATAGTCTATTCTACTGTATTGTGTTTTACTATAGTCTATTCTACTGTATTCTACTATATTATAGGTTATTGTACTATAGTTTATTCTACTATATTATAGTTTATTGTACTATAGTATATTCTACTGTATTGTGTTTTACTATAGTATATTCTACTGTATTGTGTTTTACTATAGTCTATTCTACTGTATTCTACTATATTATAGTTTATTGTACTATAGTATATTCTACTGTATTCTACTATATTATAGTTTATTGTACTATAGTCTATTCTACTGTATTCTACTGTATTGTGTTTTACTATAGTCTATTCTACTGTATTCTACTATATTATAGTTTATTGTACTATAGTCTATTCTACTGTATTCTACTGTATTGTGTTTTACTATAGTCTATTCTACTGTATTGTGTTTTACTATAGTCTATTCTACTGTATTCTACTATATTATAGTTTATTGTACTATAGTATATTCTACTGTATTGTGTTTTACTATAGTCTATTCTACTGTATTGTGTTTTACTATAGTCTATTCTACTGTATTCTACTATATTATAGTTTATTGTACTATAGTCTATTCTACTGTATTCTACTATATTATAGTTTATTGTACTATAGTCTATTCTACTGTATTCTACTATATTATAGTTTATTGTACTATAGTATATTCTACTGTATTGTGTTTTACTATAGTCTATTCTACTGTATTCTACTATATTATAGTTTATTGTACTATAGTCTATTCTACTGTATTCTACGATATTATAGTTTATTGTACTATAGTATATTCTACTGTATTGTGTTTTACTATAGTATATTCTACTGTATTGTGTTTTACTATAGTCTATTCTACTGTATTGTGTTTTACTATAGTCTATTCTACTGTATTCTACGATATTATAGTTTATTGTACTATAGTATATTCTACTGTATTCTACTATATTATAGTTTATTGTACTATAGTCTATTCTACTGTATTCTACTATATTATAGTTTATTGTACTATAGTATATTCTACTGTATTCTACTATATTATAGTTTATTGTACTATAGTCTATTCTACTGTATTCTACTGTATTGTGTTTTACTATAGTCTATTCTACTGTATTCTACGATATTATAGTTTATTGTACTATAGTATATTCTACTGTATTCTACTATATTATAGTTTATTGTACTATAGTATATTCTACTGTATTCTACTATATTATAGTTTATTGTACTATAGTCTATTCTACTGTATTCTACTATATTATAGTTTATTGTACTATAGTATATTCTACTGTATTGTGTTTTACTATAGTCTATTCTACTGTATTGTGTTTTACTATAGTCTATTCTACTGTATTCTACTATATTATAGTTTATTGTACTATAGTATATTCTACTGTATTCTACTGTATTATAGTTTATTGTACTATAGTCTATTCTACTGTATTCTACTATATTATAGTTTATTGTACTATAGTCTATTCTACTGTATTGTGTTTTACTATAGTATATTCTACTGTATTCTACTATATTATAGGTTATTGTACTATAGTCTATTCTACTGTATTCTACTATATTATAGTTTATTGTACTATAGTCTATTCTACTGTATTCTACTATATTATAGTTTATTGTACTATAGTCTATTCTACTGTATTCTACTATATTATAGTTTATTGTACTATAGTCTATTCTACTGTATTCTACTATATTATAGTTTATTGTACTATAGTCTATTCTACTGTATTCTACTATATTATAGTTTATTGTACTATAGTCTATTCTACTGTATTCTACTATATTATAGTTTATTGTACTATAGTCTATTCTACTGTATTCTACGATATTCTATTCTCCTGTGTTCTATTCTATACTATTTGGCTTTCTACTATGTTCGACTCGATTCTACTATATTCTACTTTATTGTAAGAGACAGGAAGTAGAGGGGTGACTGACAGGGCGTGACACCAAACTGTCCGTCCTCCGTGTTAAAATGCTATACGCTCTTAGGAAGTCCAACCTCTAATCATTCCATGGGAAAAACCAATAACACTCATCTAATCGTTTTACATGGGAAAAACCAATAACACTCATCTAATCGTTTTACATGGGAAAAACCAATAACACTCATCTAATCGTTTTATATGTTAACAATTAAATCATTAACTGATTCATTGTTTAAATATAAAAAAAATGTTAGATTTGTTAGTCATTTATTTAATTCGATAATTGAATCGTGAGTGCTGCAAGGCACCTGATTCGGGATGCGTTGGCCTGCGTTGACGTCAGACTGCCACTGGGTGGCACTGTTTCACCATGTAGAGCTCCCTGTGCTTCAGTTTCCAATGGACAATCTAGCAACGGACTCCTACTACAGAGTTAGATAGTGCTGCTCTGCTAGTTCAGACTCCTACTGTAGAGTTAGATAGTGCTGCTCAGCTAGTTCAGACTCCTACTGTAGAGTTAGATAGTGCTGCTCAGCTAGTTCAGACCAACAGACTCCTACTGTAGAGTTAGATAGTGCTGCTCTGCTAGTCCAGACCAACAGACTCCTACTGTAGAGTTAGATAGTGCTGCTCTGCTAGTTCAGACTCCTACCGTAGAGTTAGATAGTGCTGATCAGCTAGTTCAGACCAACAGACTCCTACTGTAGAGTTAGATAGTGCTGCTCTGCTAGTTCAGACTCCTACTGTAGAGTTAGATAGTGCTGCTCAGCTAGTCCAGACCAACAGACTCCTACTGTAGAGTTAGATAGTGCTGCTCAGCTAGTCCAGACCAACAGACTCCTACTGTAGAGTTAGATAGTGCTGCTCAGCTAGTTCAGACCAACAGACTCCTACTGTAGAGTTAGATAGTGCTGCTCTGCTAGTCCAGACTCCTACTGTAGAGTTAGATAGTGCTGATCAGCTAGTTCAGACCAACAGACTCCTACTGTAGAGTTAGATAGTGCTGCTCTGCTAGTCCAGACTCCTACTGTAGAGTTAGATAGTGCTGCTCAGCTAGTTCAGACCAACAGACTCCTACTGTAGAGTTAGATAGTGCTGCTCTGCTAGTCCAGACTCCTACTGTAGAGTTAGATAGTGCTGATCAGCTAGTTCAGACCAACAGACTCCTACTGTAGAGTTAGATAGTGCTGCTCTGCTAGTTCAGACTCCTACTGTAGAGTTAGATAGTGCTGCTCAGCTAGTTCAGACTCCTACTGTAGAGTTAGATAGTGCTGCTCAGCTAGTTCAGACCAACAGACTCCTACTGTAGAGTTAGATAGTGCTGCTCAGCTAGTTCAGACTCCTACTGTAGAGTTAGATAGTGCTGATCAGCTAGTTCAGACCAACAGACTCCTACTGTAGAGTTAGATAGTGCTGCTCTGCTAGTTCAGACCAACAGACTCCTACTGTAGAGTTAGATAGTGCTGCTCTGCTAGTTCAGACTCCTACTGTAGAGTTAGATAGTGCTGCTCTGCTAGTTCAGACTCCTACTGTAGAGTTAGATAGTGCTGCTCTGCTAGTTCAGACTCCTACTGTAGAGTTAGATAGTGCTGCTCTGCTAGTTCAGACTCCTACTGTAGAGTTAGATAGTGCTGCTCTGCTAGTTCAGACCAACAGACTCCTACTGTAGAGTTAGATAGTGCTGCTCTGCTAGTTCAGACTCCTACTGTAGAGTTAGATAGTGCTGCTCAGCTAGTTCAGACTCCTACTGTAGAGTTAGATAGTGCTGCTCTGCTAGTTCAGACTCCTACTGTAGAGTTAGATAGTGCTGCTCTGCTAGTTCAGACTCCTACTGTAGAGTTAGATAGTGCTGCTCAGCTAGTTCAGACTCCTACTGTAGAGTTAGATAGTGCTGCTCAGCTAGTTCAGACTCCTACTGTAGAGTTAGATAGTGCTGCTCTGCTAGTTCAGACTCCTACTGTAGAGTTAGATAGTGCTGCTCAGCTAGTTCAGACTCCTACTGTAGAGTTAGATAGTGCTGCTCAGCTAGTTCAGACTCCTACTGTAGAGTTAGATAGTGCTGCTCTGCTAGTTCAGACTCCTACTGTAGAGTTAGATAGTGCTGCTCAGCTAGTTCAGACTCCTACTGTAGAGTTAGATAGTGCTGCTCAGCTAGTTCAGACTCCTACTGTAGAGTTAGATAGTGCTGCTCAGCTAGTTCAGACTCCTACTGTAGAGTTAGATAGTGCTGCTCAGCTAGTTCAGACCAACAGACTCCTACTGTAGAGTTAGATAGTGCTGCTCTGCTAGTTCAGACCAACAGACTCCTACTGTAGAGTTAGATAGTGCTGCTCTGCTAGTTCAGACTCCTACTGTAGAGTTAGATAGTGCTGCTCAGCTAGTCCAGACCAACAGACTCCTACTGTAGAGTTAGATAGTGCTGCTCAGCTAGTTCAGACCAACAGACTCCTACTGTAGAGTTAGATAGTGCTGCTCTGCTAGTTCAGACTCCTACTACAGAGTTAGATAGTGCTGCTCAGCTAGTTCAGACCAACAGACTCCTACTGTAGAGTTAGATAGTGCTGCTCAGCTAGTTCAGACCAACAGACTCCAACTGTAGAGTTAGATAGTGCTGCTCAGCTAGTTCAGACCAACAGACTCCTACTGTAGAGTTAGATAGTGCTGCTCAGCTAGTTCAGACCAACAGACTCCTACTGTAGAGTTAGATAGTGCTGCTCAGCTAGTTCAGACCAACAGACTCCTACTGTAGAGTTAGATAGTGCTGCTCAGCTAGTTCAGACCAACAGACTCCTACTGTAGAGTTAGATAGTGCTGCTCAGCTAGTCCAGACCAACAGACTCCTACTGTAGAGTTAGATAGTGCTGCTCTGCTAGTTCAGACCAACAGACTCCTACTGTAGAGTTAGATAGTGCTGCTCTGCTAGTTCAGACTCCTACTGTAGAGTTAGATAGTGCTGCTCAGCTAGTTCAGACCAACAGACTCCTACTGTAGAGTTAGATAGTGCTGCTCTGCTAGTTCAGACTCCTACTGTAGAGTTAGATAGTGCTGCTCAGCTAGTTCAGACTCCTACTGTAGAGTTAGATAGTGCTGCTCAGCTAGTTCAGACCAACAGACTCCTACTGTAGAGTTAGATAGTGCTGCTCAGCTAGTTCAGTCTCCTACTGTAGAGTTAGATAGTGCTGCTCAGCTAGTTCAGTCTCCTACTGTAGAGTTAGATAGTGCTGCTCAGCTAGTTCAGACCAACAGTCTCCTACTGTAGAGTTAGATAGTGCTGCTCAGCTAGTTCAGTCTCCTACTGTAGAGTTAGATAGTGCTGCTCAGCTAGTTCAGACCAACAGTCTCCTACTGTAGAGTTAGATAGTGCTGCTCAGCTAGTTCAGTCTCCTACTGTAGAGTTAGTTAGTGCTGCTCTGCTAGTCCAGACCAACAGACTCCTACTGTAGAGTTAGATAGTGCTGCTCTGCTAGTTCAGACCAACAGACTCCTACTGTAGAGTTAGATAGGGCTGCTCTGCTAGTTCAGACTCCTACTGTAGAGTTAGATAGTGCTGCTCAGCTAGTTCAGACTCCTACTGTAGAGTTAGATAGTGTTGCTCAGTTAGTTCAGACCAACAGACTCCTACTGTAGAGTTAGATAGTGCTGCTCTGCTAGTCCAGACCAACAGACTCCTACTGTAGAGTTAGATAGTGCTGCTCAGCTAGTTCAGACCAACAGACTCCTACTGTAGAGTTAGATAGTGCTGCTCAGCTAGTTCAGACCAACAGACTCCTACTGTAGAGTTAGATAGTGCTGCTCTGCTAGTCCAGACCAACAGACTCCTACTGTAGAGTTAGATAGTGCTGCTCTGCTAGTTCAGACTCCTACTGTAGAGTTAGATAGTGCTGCTCAGCTAGTTCAGACTCCTACTGTAGAGTTAGATAGTGCTGCTCAGCTAGTTCAGACCAACAGACTCCTACTGTAGAGTTAGATAGTGCTGCTCTGCTAGTCCAGACCAACAGTCTCCTACTGTAGAGTTAGATAGTGCTGCTCTGCTAGTTCAGACTCCTACTGTAGAGTTAGATAGTGCTGCTCAGCTAGTTCAGACTCCTACTGTAGAGTTAGATAGTGCTGCTCAGCTAGTTCAGACTCCTACTGTAGAGTTAGATAGTGCTGCTCTGCTAGTTCAGACTCCTACTGCAGAGTTAGATAGTGCTGCTCTGCTAGTTCAGACTCCTACTGTAGAGTTAGATAGTGCTGCTCAGCTAGTTCAGACTCCTACTGTAGAGTTAGATAGTGCTGCTCAGCTAGTTCAGACTCCTACTGCAGAGTTAGATAGTGCTGCTCTGCTAGTTCAGACCAACAGACTCCTACTGTAGAGTTAGATAGTGCTGCTCAGTTAGTTCAGACCAACAGACTCCTACTGTAGAGTTAGATAGTGTTGCTCTGCTAGTTCAGACTCCTACTGCAGAGTTAGATAGTGCTGCTCTGCTAGTTCAGACTCCTACTGTAGAGTTAGATAGTGCTGCTCAGCTAGTTCAGACTCCTACTGTAGAGTTAGATAGTGCTGCTCTGCTAGTTCAGACTCCTACTGCAGAGTTAGATAGTGCTGCTCTGCTAGTTCAGACCAACAGACTCCTACTGTAGAGTTAGATAGTGCTGCTCTGCTAGTTCAGACCAACAGACTCCTACTGTAGAGTTAGATAGTGCTGCTCTGCTAGTTCAGACTCCTACTGTAGAGTTAGATAGTGCTGCTCAGCTAGTTCAGACTCCTACTGTAGAGTTAGATAGTGCTGCTCAGCTAGTTCAGACTCCTACTGTAGAGTTAGATAGTGCTGCTCTGCTAGTCCAGACCAACAGACTCCTACTGTAGAGTTAGATAGTGCTGCTCTGCTAGTTCAGACCAACAGACTCCTACTGTAGAGTTAGATAGTGCTGCTCTGCTAGTTCAGACTCCTACTGTAGAGTTAGATAGTGCTGCTCTGATAGTTCAGACTCCTACTGTAGAGTTAGATAGTGCTGCTCAGCTAGTTCAGACTCCTACTGTAGAGTTAGATAGTGCTGCTCTGCTAGTCCAGACCAACAGACTCCTACTGTAGAGTTAGATAGTGCTGCTCTGATAGTTCAGACTCCTACTGTAGAGTTAGATAGTGCTGCTCTGCTAGTTCAGACCAACAGACTCCTACTGTAGAGTTAGATAGTGCTGCTCTGCTAGTTCAGACTCCTACTGTAGAGTTAGATAGTGCTGCTCTGATAGTTCAGACTCCTACTGTAGAGTTAGATAGTGCTGCTCAGCTAGTTCAGACTCCTACTGTAGAGTTAGATAGTGCTGCTCAGCTAGTTCAGACTCCTACTGTAGAGTTAGATAGTGCTGCTCAGCTAGTTCAGACCAACAGACTCCTACTGTAGAGTTAGATAGTGCTGCTCAGCTAGTTCAGACTCCTACTGTAGAGTTAGATAGTGCTGCTCAGCTAGTTCAGACTCCTACTGTAGAGTTAGATAGTGCTGCTCAGCTAGTCCAGACCAACAGACTCCTACTGTAGAGTTAGATAGTGCTGCTCTGCTAGTTCAGACCAACAGACTCCTACTGTAGAGTTAGATAGTGCTGCTCTGCTAGTTCAGACTCCTACTGTAGAGTTAGATAGTGCTGCTCAGCTAGTTCAGACTCCTACTGTAGAGTTAGATAGTGCTGCTCTGCTAGTTCAGACTCCTACTGTAGAGTTAGATAGTGCTGCTCAGCTAGTTCAGACCAACAGACTCCTACTGTAGAGTTAGATAGTGCTGCTCAGCTAGTCCAGACCAACAGGGAAGGTGTTATGTGACTCCTGCCCCCTGATGTTATGTCAGAAATGATCATGTCTGGACAACTAGTTGTTCAGAGATGACAGAACAAGAACAAATATCAGTCTGTTGTTTTTTACGTTGATATTGACCTTTAACCCATGTGGTGGATGTGATATAACACCCAACACTATTTCACTTCTGCTATGCTTCTTTTGAAATGAAAAGGCAGCGAGGTGCCTCTGGGCTCCTGGTGAAATGTGCTCCTGGTCACAGGGGACAGCTGACTGTGTGGATGACCTACTGAAGGTTACGTTCTCTCTCTCTCTCTCTCTCTGTGTCTCCTATCAGCTCTGTGTTGTCCCGTAAACAGGAAGGAACCCTCCCTGCTCAGAGAGAGAGAGAGAGATACATCTTGGAGATGTGGGGGGGGGCGTTCGAGCGGATCACTTTTGCTGGTCACTGCATTCCAAAGTGTGTTGCATTATGGGGGAAATGATTGTCAGACTTGCGGCTACATAACGACTGCATGAACTTTACCCCCAAAAAACGGTAAAAGAAACCGCCTTATGGAGCAGCAGGGAAGCAACACAAACATAGACACATGCTATGAGACACGATAACACACGCACTACACATACACTCGGATTTAGTACTGTACATATGTGGTAGTGGTGGATTAGGGGCCTGAGGGCACACAGTGTGTTGTGAAATCTGTGAATGTATTGTAATGTTTTTAACATTTTATAAACTGCCTTAATTTTTCTGGTACCTGCTACCTTGGCAGGAACTAATGGGGATCCATAATAACCCCCAGGAAGAGTATCTGCTGCCTTGGCAGGAACTAATGGGGATCCATAATAACCCCCAGGAAGAGTATCTGTTGCCTTGGCAGGAACCAATGGGGATCCATAATAAACCCCAGGAAGAGTATCTGCTGCCTTGGCAGGAACTAATGGGGATCCATAATAAACCCCAGGAAGAGTAGCTGCTGCCTTGGCAGGAACTAATGGGGATCCATTATAAACCCCAGGAAGAGTAGCTGCTGTCTTGGTGCAGGAACTAATGGGGATCCATAATAAACCCCAGGGAAGAGTATCTGCTGCCTTGGCAGGAACTAATGGGGATCCATAATAAACCCCAGGAAGAGTAGCTGCTGCCTTGGTGCAGGAACTAATGGGGATCCATAATAAACCCCAGGAAGAGTAGCTGCTGCCTTGACAGGAACTAATGGGGATCCATAATAAATACAAATGTGATCGACATCATGAAGTTTCTGCAGTTGCTCTTCGCCGACTGTATCCTGCCAGTCACCGCCTGCATTGTGGGAAGCTCTGTTGTCCACCAATCACAAGGGTGTTTTTGTTTGACTGAAGCGAACGTGACTGAAAAAGGAACCAATGTTGTGTGATTCATGTTTACTGTGGACAAATGAATGGACATTTCAGGCTCTCTCTAACCGATACCAGTACCAGTCAAAAGTTTGTTCACACCTACTCATTCCAGGGTTTTTCTTTATTTGTACTATTTTCTACATTGTAGAATAATAGTGAAGACATCAAAACTATGAAATAACACATATGGAATCATGTAGTAACCAAAAAAAAAGTTAAACAAATCAAAATATATTTGGGATGAGTTGGACCGCAGAGTGAAGGAAAAGCAGCCAACAAGTCCTCAGCATATGCGTGAACTCCTTCAAGACAGTTGGAAAAGCATTCCAGGTGAAGCTGGTTGAGAGAATGCCAAGAGTGTGCAAAGCTGTCATCAAGGCAAAGGGTGGCTACTTTGAAGAATCTAAAATATATTTTGTGTTTTTGAGAGATCACGTACTACTCACATGTCAGCCTGACTCAGCCAGCATCTCAGCCTGACTCTAGACCAATCAGCATCTCAGCCTGACTCTAGACCAATCAGCAACTCAGCCTGACGCTAGACCAATCAGCATCTCAGCCTGACTCTAGACCAATCAGCATCTCAGCCTGACTCTAGACCAATCAGCAACTCAGCCTGACTCTAGACCAATCAGCATCTCAGCCTGACTCTAGACCAATCTGCATCTCAGCCTGACTCTAGACCAATCAGCAACTCAGCCTGACTCTAGACCAATCAGCATCTCAGCCTGACTCTAGACCAATCAGCATCTCAGCCTGACTCTAGACCAATCAGCATCTCAGCCTGACTCTAGACCAATCAGCATCTCAGCCTGACTCTAGACCATTCAGCAACTCAGCCTGACTCTAGAGCAATCAGCAACTCAGCCTGACTCTAGACCAATCAGAAACTTAGCCTGACTCTTACATAGTTAAGAATTGTCAACATTGTGTCTCTCCCTTTCCAGCCCTTAAGAATAGAATATAGAAGTGTAGTGTGGTGTAGCCGTGTAGCCGTGTAGTGTAGTCATGTAGTGTAGTGTGGTGTAGCTGTGTAGTGTAGTCATGTAGCCGTGTAGTGTAGCTGTTGGTTAACTATCTAACTAACTATTCATCAGTCTTATGTCTTGGGGGTAGAAGCTGTTCAGGGTCCCGTTGTTTCCACACTTGGTTCCATCCATGTTCAGCTCTCTGAGTCTCTGGAATTGATCTGATAGATGCATTAAATTGGGCACGGCCTGACGTGTGTGTGTGTGTGTGTGTGTGCGTGCGTGCGTGCGTGCGTGCGTGCGTGCGTGTGCGTGTGTGTGTGTGTGTGTGTGTGTGTGTGTGTGTGTGTGTGTGTCTCTCAGGGAGGGTTATTTTTACATGTCAGTGGTCCAGAAGTGTGTGTGAAAATGACGTCCACACAGTTCTCATTCGCGTGACCCTGCTCTCTCCTCCAGTCAAACCACTGTCATGTGCCTCCACTGTATGTGTGTGTATGACTGTCTGTGTGTGGTTATGTATAAAGGTGTGTGTATTATTGTGTGTATTAATGTGTGTGTATTATTGTGTGTATTATTGTGTGTATTAATGTGTGTGTATTATTGTGTGTATTATTGTGTGTGTATTAATGTGTGTGTATTATTGTGTGTATTATTGTGTGTATTATTGTGTGTGTGCATTAAGGTGTGTGTGTATTAATGTGTGTGTGTGTGTATTAAGGTGTGTGTATTATTGTGTGTATTATTGTGTGTGTATTAATGTGTGTGTATTATTGTGTGTATTATTGTGTGTATTAATGTGTGTATTAATGTGTGTGTGCATTAAGGTGTGTGTGTATTAATGTGTGTGTGTGTATTATTGTGTGTGTTAATGTGTGTATTAATGTGTGTGTGTATTATTGTGTGTATTAAGGTGTGTGTATTATTGTGTGTATTATTGTGTGTATTATTGTGTGTATTAAGGTGTGTGTATTATTGTGTGTATTATTGTGTGTATTAATGTGTGTGTATTAAGGTGTGTGTATTATTGTGTGTATTAATGTGTGTGTGTGTGTGTTATTGTGTGTATTATTATAATAATAAATGCCATTTAACAGACGTTTTTATTCAAATTGACTTATAATCATAATGCATATCATCAGCATTCGTTTCTGGTATCCCAGCGGAAATGGAGCCCTCCGTCCTGGACCGTGTTCTACTAACTACAGAGGACCATGTTCTACTAACTACAGAGGACCATGTTCTACTAACTGAACTACAGAGGACCGTGTTCTACTAACTGAACTACAGAGGACCATGTTCTACTAACTGAACTACAGAGGACCATGTTCTACTAACTGAACTACAGAGGACCATGTTCTACTAACTGACCTACAGAGGACCATGTTCTACTAACTGACCTACAGAGGACCATGTTCTACTAACTACAGAGGACCGTGTTCTACTAACTACAGAGGACCATGTTCTACTAACTACAGAGGACCATGTTCTACTAACTGCAGAGGACCGTGTTCTACTAACTACAGAGGACCATGTTCTACTAACTACAGAGGACCATGTTCTACTAACTACAGAGGACCATGTTCTACTAACTACAGAGGACCATGTTCTACTAACTACAGAGGACCATGTTCTACTAACTACAGAGGACCATGTTCTACTAACTACAGAGGACCATGTTCTACTAACTACAGAGGACCATGTTCTACTAACTGACCTACAGAGGACCATGTTCTACTAACTACAGAGGACCGTGTTCTACTAACTACAGAGGACCATGTTCTACTAACTACAGAGGACCATGTTCTACTAACTACAGAGGACCATGTTCTACTAACTACAGAGGACCATGTTCTACTAACTACAGAGGACCATGTTCTACTAACTACAGAGGACCGTGTTCTACTAACTACAGAGGACCATGTTCTACTAACTACAGAGGACCATGTTCTACTAACTACAGAGGACCATGTTCTACTAACTACAGAGGACCGTGTTCTACTAACTACAGAGGACCATGTTCTACTAACTACAGAGGACCATGTTCTACTAACTACAGAGGACCATGTTCTACTAACTACAGAGGACCATGTTCTACTAACTACAGAGGACCATGTTCTACTAACTACAGAGGACCGTGTTCTACTAACTACAGAGGACCATGTTCTACTAACTACAGAGGACCATGTTCTACTAACTACAGAGGACCATGTTCTACTAACTGAACTACAGAGGACCATGTTCTACTAACTGAACTACAGAGGACCGTGTTCTACTAACTGAACTACAGAGGACCGTGTTCTACTAACTACAGAGGACCATGTTCTACTAACTGAACTACAGAGGACCGTGTTCTACTAACTGAACTACAGAGGACCATGTTCTACTAACTGAACTACAGAGGACCATGTTCTACTAACTGAACTACAGAGGACCGTGTTCTACTAACTGAACTACAGAGGACCATGTTCTACTAACTGAACTACAGAGGACCATGTTCTACTAACTGAACTACAGAGGACCACGTTCTACTAACTGAACTACAGAGGACCGTGTTCTACTAACTGAACTACAGAGGACCATGTTCTACTAACTGAACTACAGAGGACCCTGTTCTACTAACTACAGAGGACCATGTTCTACTAACTACAGAGGACCATGTTCTACTAACTACAGAGGACCATGTTCTACTAACTACAGAGGACCATGTTCTACTAACTACAGAGGACCATGTTCTACTAACTACAGAGGACCATGTTCTACTAACTACAGAGGACCATGTTCTACTAACTACAGAGGACCATGTTCTACTAACTACAGAGGACCATGTTCTACTAACTACAGAGGACCACGTTCTACTAACTACAGAGGACCACGTTCTACTAACTACAGAGGACCATGTTCTACTAACTGAACTACAGAGGACCGTGTTCTACTAACTACAGAGGACCATGTTCTACTAACTACAGAGGACCATGTTCTACTAACTACAGAGGACCATGTTCTACTAACTGAACTACAGAGGACCGTGTTCTACTAACTACAGAGGACCATGTTCTACTAACTACAGAGGAC
>NC_048574.1:79623187-79638187 GCF_013265735.2 Oncorhynchus mykiss
GAGGCTGTTATAGCAGCAACTCCATATTAATTCACATGATTTTAGAATGAGATGTTCGACGAGCAGGTGTCCACATACTTTTGGTCATGTAGTGTACACACACACACACACACACACACACACCCTTGTATGTATGCTGGATTACCCAGCATGCCGTGCTGCAGGGACTTCACTCTCTTCTTTCCTCTTTTTATCTTCTCTCTCTCTATTCTACCTTCTTTTCTTCCGGTCGCTGGGCCCCTGTTACATGATGTCCACAAACAGAGACAGCCTTGTTTAGGAGAGAGAGAGAGAGAGGACGGGGAGAGGGGGGAGAGGGAGATGTGGGAGAGGGAGAGGAGGGGGATGGAGAGGAGAGGGAGAGGAGGAGGGAGATGAGGAGGGGGAGAGGAGAGAGGGGGAGAGGAGGGAGAGGGAGAGGATTGAGGGGGAGAGGGAGATGAGAGGGAGATGTGGGAGGGGGGAGAGGGAGATGTGGGAGAGGGGGGGAGAGGGGAGAGAGGAGGGGGAGGGGAGAGGGGGGAGAGGAGAGGGGGGAGGGAGATGTGGGAGAGGGGGAGAGGAGAGGGGGAGAGGGAGATGTGGGAGAGAGGAGAGGGGGGGGGGAGTAAAGTGAGGGGGAGAGGGATGAGGGGGAGGAAAAGGGGAGATTATTCTAATAGAAAAGGGGCAGAGGGAGGGAGAGAGGGAGAGGAGGGAGGGGGGGAGAGGGAGAGGAGGGAGGGCGATGGATGGATAGAGTTCCCTGGCTGGTATTTCTAATGAACACTGATGAGCAATAGGCTGACATTCCTCTCCGTAGAGAGACCACACACACACACACACACACACACACACAATTATCACCCCAGTCATGCACACATAGACACACTCTAATTATCTGGCTCAATCCACACACACACACACCCTCCTCTCAGCCTTCTTGTCAGTAATTGTTTCATCTCGTCACAGAGACAGTACTAACCAGCTAATATACCCAGCCTTGTTTGTGTGTGTGTGTGTGTGCGTGAGAAGCCAGGGACATCAAGGCTTGTCTTGTGATCAATATGATTCTGTAGACCTGCCTTATTGTCTTGTGATCAATATGATTCTGTAGACCTGCCTGTTGTCTTATGATCAATATGATTCTGTAGACCTGCCTTATTGTCTTGTGATCAATATGATTCTGTAGACCTGCCTGTTGTCTTATGATCAATATGATTCTGTAGACCTGCCTTATTGTCTTGTGATCAATATGATTCTGTAGACCTGCCTGTTGTCTTATGATCAATATGATTCTGTAGACCTGCCTTATTGTCTTGTGATCAATATGATTCTGTAGACCTGCCTTATTGTCTTGTGATCAATATGATTCTGTAGACCCGCCTGGTATCTTATGATCAATATGATTCTGTAGACCCGCCTGGTATCTTATGATCAATATGATTATCTAGACCCACCTGATGTCTTATAGACCCGCCTGATGTCTTGTGATCAATATGATTATCTAGACCCGCCTGATGTCTTATAGACCCGTCTGATGTCATATGATCAATATGATTCTGTAGACCTGCCTGGTGTCTTATGAACAATATGATTCTGTAGACCTGCCTTATTGTCTTGTGATCAATATGATTCTGTAGACCCACCTGGTGTCTTATGATCAATATGATTCTGTAGACCCGCCTGATGTCTTGTGATCAATATGATTCTGTAGACCTGCCTTATTGTCTTGTGATCAATATGATTCTCTAGACCCGCCTGGTGTCTTGTGATCAATATGATTCTGTAGACCTGCCTTATTGTCTTGTGATCAATATGATTCTGTAGACCTGCCTTATTGTCTTGTGATCAATATGATTCTGTAGACCCGCCTGGTGTCTTGTGATCAATATGATTCTGTAGACCTGCCTTATTGTCTTATGATCAATATGATTCTGTAGACCCGCCTGGTGTCTTGTGATCAATATGATTCTGTAGACCCGCCTGGTGTCTTGTGATCAATATGATTCTGTAGACCTGCCTTATTGTCTTGTGATCAATATGATTCTGTAGACCTGCCTGGTGTCTTGTGATCAATATGATTCTGTAGACCCGCCTGGTGTCTTGTGATCAATATGATTCTGTAGATCCGTCTGCACCGGCGAGAGTCAGACTTTAGACCGTAGACATCTGGTTGTCCACATCTGGTCTGTGTGTGTGTGTGTGTGTGTGTGTGTACATCAGTCTAGCCTATTGGCTGAGCTTACACAGCAAATTACATTGAAAACGTTTCAGACAGACTGACTTTCATACTTTCATGCAAATCAAATGTTATTGGTCACAAACACGTGTTCACCAGATGTTATATTATCCCGGGCCTAGCCAAACCCGTTGTGCTTCTAACTCCGACAGTACAGTCATATCTAACAAGTAATGGCTGAGAATTTCACAACAACCACCCAGTACACACACATCTAAAGTAAAGGAATTGAATGAAGACGATATAAATATGAGGACGAGCGATGTCAGAGAATAAGATACAGTAGAATAGTATAGAATAAGATACAGTAGGATAGTATAGAATAAGAGACAGTAGGATAGTATAGAATAAGAGACAGTAGGATAGTATAGAATAAGAGACAGTAGGATAGTATAGAATAAGAGACAGTAGGATAGTATAGAATAAGAGACAGTAGGATAGTATAGAATAAGAGACAGTAGGATAGTATAGAATAAGAGACAGTAGGATAGTATAGAATAAGAGACAGTAGGATAGTATAGAATAAGAGACAGTAGAATAGTATAGACTAAGAGACAGTAGAATAACATAGACTAAGATACAGTAGGATAGTATAGAATAAGATACAGTAGGATAGTATAGAATAAGAGACAGTAGAATAGTATAGACTAAGAGACAGTAGAATAGTATAGAATACAGTATGTACATATGAGATGGTGTGTGTCTGAGTGTGTGTGTGTGTATGTGTGTATGTCTGTGTGTGTGTGTGTGTGTGTGTGTGTGTGTGTGTGTGTCTGTGTGTGTGTGTGTCTGAGTGTGTGTGTGTGTGTGTGTGTGTCTGTGTGTGTGTGTGTGTGTGTGTGGTGTGTGTGTGTCTGTGTGTGTGGTGTGTATATGTGTGTGTGTGTGTGTGTGTGTGTGTGTGTGTGTGTGTGTGTGTGTGTGTATATGTGTGTGTCTGTGTGTGTGTGTGTGTGTGTGTGTGTGTGTGTGTGTGTGTCTGTGTGTGTGTCTGTGTCTGTGTCTGTGTCTGTGTGTGTGTGTGTGTGTCTGTGTGTGTGTGTGTGTGTGTGTGTGTGTGTGTGTGTGTGTCTGTGTGTGTCTGAGTGTGTCTGTGTGTGTGTGTGCGTCTGAGTGTGTCTGTCTGTGTGTGTGTGTGTGTGTGTGTGTCTGTGTGTGTCTGTGTGTGTGTGTGTGTGTGTGTCACGACAGCTCTTCAGTATGGCTCAGATCAGTTATTTTCCATGCTGCTTGAGGTCGTCAGCATTTCTTCCCAACGTACTTCCTATATAGTGTTACTGTACTGTTGGCTCGGGCCCATTTAGATGGGCTGGTTGTTTAGCAACAAACCCACGCCTGCACAACTACGGGCCAGGAGATAAACTGTTGGCTCGGGCCCATTTAGATGGGCTGGTTGTTTAGCAACAAACCCACGCCTGCACAACTACGGGCCAGGAGATAAACTGTTGGCTCGGCCCCATTTAGATGGGCTGGTTGTTTAGCAACAAACCCACGCCTGCACAACTACGGGCCAGGAGATAAACTGTTGGCTCGGCCCCATTTAGATGGGCTGGTTGTTTAGCAACAAACCCACGCCTGCACAACTACGGGCCAGGAGATAAACTGTTGGCTCGGGCCCATTTAGATGGGCTGGTTGTTTAGCAACAAACCCACGCCTGCACAACTACGGGCCAGGAGATAAACTGTTGGCTCGGCCCCATTTAGATGGGCTGGTTGTTTAGCAACAAACCCACGCCTGCACAACTACGGGCCAGGAGATAAACTGTTGGCTCGGGCCCATTTAGATGGGCTGGTTGTTTAGCAACAAACCCACGCCTGCACAACTACGGGCCAGGAGATAAACTGTTGGCTCGGCCCCATTTAGATGGGCTGGTTGTTTATCAACAAACCCACGCCTGCACAACTACGGGCCAGGAGATAAACTGTTGGCTCGGGCCCATTTAGATGGGCTGGTTGTTTAGCAACAAACCCACGCCTGCACAACTACGGGCCAGGAGATAAACTGTTGGCTCGGCCCCATTTAGATGGGCTGGTTGTTTATCAACAAACCCACGCCTGCACAACTACGGGCCAGGAGATAAACTGTTGGCTCGGGCCCATTTAGATGGGCTGGTTGTTTAGCAACAAACCCACGCCTGCACAACTACGGGCCAGGAGATAAACTGTTGGCCTAGGGCCCATTTAGATGGGCTGGTTGTTTAGCAACAAACCCACGCCTGCACAACTACGGGCCAGGAGATAAACTGTTGGCTCGGCCCCATTTAGATGGGCTGGTTGTTTAGCAACAAACCCACGCCTGCACAACTACGGGCCAGGAGATAAACTGTTGGCTCGGCCCCATTTAGATGGGCTGGTTGTTTAGCAACAAACCCACGCCTGCACAACTACGGGCCAGGAGATAAACTGTTGGCTCGGCCCCATTTAGATGGGCTGGTTGTTTAGCAACAAACCCACGCCTGCACAACTACGGGCCAGGAGATAAACTGTTGGCTCGGGCCCATTTAGATGGGCTGGTTGTTTAGCAACAAACCCACGCCTGCACAACTACGGGCCAGGAGATAAACTGTTGGCTCGGCCCCATTTAGATGGGCTGGTTGTTTAGCAACAAACCCACGCCTGCACAACTACGGGCCAGAAGATAAACTGTTGGCTCGGCCCCATTTAGATGGGCTGGTTGTTTAGCAACAAACCCACGCCTGCACAACTACGGGGCAGGAGATAAACTGTTGGCTCGGGCCCATTTAGATGGGCTGGTTGTTTAGCAACAAACCCACGCCTGCACAACTACGGGCCAGGAGATAAACTGTTGGCTCGGGCCCATTTAGATGGGCTGGTTGTCTTGTTGTCTGTCTAATATACATGATTACAGTTGTTGGTTAACTAGTCTTGTTGCCTCTAATACATCATTACAGTTGTTGGTTAACTAGTCTTGTTGTCTCTAATACATCATTACAGTTGTTGGTTAACTAGTCTTGTTGTCTCTAATACATCATTACAGTTGTTGGTTAACTAGTCTTGTTGTCTCTAATATGTCATTACAGTTGTTGGTTAACTAGTCTTGTTGTCTCTAATACATCATTACAGTTGTTGGTTAACTAGTCTTGTTGTCTCTAATACATCATTACAGTTGTTGGTTAACTAGTCTTGTTGTCTCTAATACATCATTACAGTTGTTGGTTAACTAGTCTTGTTGTCTCTAATACATCATTACAGTTGTTGGTTAACTAGTCTTGTTGTCTCTAATATGTCATTACAGTTGTTGGTTAACTAGTCTTGTTGTCTCTAATACATCATTACAGTTGTTGGTTAACTCGTCTTGTTGTCTCTACATCATTACAGTTGTTGGTTAACTAGTCTTGTTGTCTCTACATCATTACAGTTGTTGGTTAACTAGTCTTGTTGTCTCTAATACATCATTACAGTTGTTGGTTAACTAGTCTTGTTGTCTCTACATGATTACAGTTGTTGGTTAACTAGTCTTGTTGTCTCTAATACATCATTACAGTTGTTGGTTAACTAGTCTTGTTGTCTCTACATCATTACAGTTCTTGGTTAACTAGTCTTGTTGTCTCTAATACATCATTACAGTTGTTGGTTAACTAGTCTCTAATACATCATTACAGTTGTTGGTTAACTAGTCTCTAATACATCATTACAGTTGTTGGTTAACTAGTCTTGTTGTCTCTACATCATTACAGTTGTTGGTTAACTAGTCTTGTTGTCTCTACATCATTACAGTTGTTGGTTAACTAGTCTTGTTGTCTCTACATCATTACAGTTGTTGGTTAACTAGTCTCTAATACATCATTACAGTTGTTGGTTAACTAGTCTTGTTGTCTCTAATACATCATTACAGTTGTTGGTTAACTAGTCTTGTTGTCTCTAATACATCATTACAGTTGTTGGTTAACTAGTCTTGTTGTCTCTAATACATCATTACAGTTGTTGGTTAACTAGTCTTGTTGTCTCTAATACATCATTATAGTTGTTGGTTAACTAGTCTTGTTGTCTCTAATACATCATTACAGTTGTTGGTTAACTAGTCTTGTTGTCTCAACATCATTACAGTTGTTGGTTAACTAGTCTTGTTGTCTCTAATACATCATTACAGTTGTTGGTTAACTAGTCTTGTTGTCTCTAATACATCATTACAGTTGTTGGTTAACTAGTCTCTAATACATCATTACAGTTGTTGGTTAACTAGTCTTGTTGTCTCTAATACATCATTACAGTTGTTGGTTAACTAGTCTTGTTGTCTCTAATACATCATTACAGTTGTTGGTTAACTAGTCTTGTTGTCTCAACATCATTACAGTTGTTGGTTAACTAGTCTTGTTGTCTCTAATACATCATTACAGTTGTTGGTTAACTAGTCTTGTTGTCTCTAATACATCATTACAGTTGTTGGTTAACTAGTCTTGTTGTCTCTACATCATTACAGTTGTTGGTTAATTAGTCTTGTTGTCTCTAATACATCATTAAAGTTGTTGGTTAACTAGTCTTGTTGTCTCTAATACATCATTACAGTTGTTGGTTAACTAGTCTTGTTGTCTCTAATACATCATTACAGTTGTTGGTTAACTAGTCTTGTTGTCTCTACATCATTACAGTTGTTGGTTAATTAGTCTTGTTGTCTCAACATCATTACAGTTGTTGGTTAACTAGTCTTGTTGTCTCTAATACATCATTACAGTTGTTGGTTAACTAGTCTTGTTGTCTCTAATACATCATTACAGTTGTTGGTTAACTAGTCTTGTTGTCTCAACATCATTACAGTTGTTGGTTAACTAGTCTTGTTGTCTCTAATACATCATTACAGTTGTTGGTTAACTAGTCTTGTTGCCTCTAATACATCATTACAGTTGTTGGTTAACTAGTCTTGTTGTCTCTAATACATCATTACAGTTGTTGGTTAACTAGTCTTGTTGTCTCAACATCATTACAGTTGTTGGTTAACTAGTCTTGTTGTCTCAACATCATTACAGTTGTTGGTTAACTAGTCTTGTTGTCTCTAATACATCATTACAGTTGTTGGTTAACTAGTCTTGTTGTCTCTAATACATCATTACAGTTGTTGGTTAACTAGTCTTGTTGTCTCTACATCATTACAGTTGTTGGTTAACTAGTCTTGTTGTCTCTAATACATCATTACAGTTGTTGGTTAATTAGTCTTGTTGTCTCTAATACATCATTAAAGTTGTTGGTTAACTAGTCTTGTTGTCTCTAATACATCATTACAGTTGTTGGTTAACTAGTCTTGTTGTCTCTAATACATCATTACAGTTGTTGGTTAACTAGTCTTGTTGTCTCTACATTATTACAGTTGTTGGTTAACTAGTCTTGTTGTCTCTAATACATCATTACAGTTGTTGGTTAACTAGTCTTGTTGTCTCTAATACATCATTACAGTTGTTGGTTAACTAGTCTTGTTGTCTCAACATCATTACAGTTGTTGGTTAACTAGTCTTGTTGTCTCTAATACATCATTAGAGTTGTTGGTTAACTAGTCTTGTTGTCTCTACATCATTACAGTTGTTGGTTAACTAGTCTTGTTGTCTCTAATACATCATTACAGTTGTTGGTTAACTAGTCTTGTTGTCTCTACATCATTACAGTTGTTGGTTAACTAGTCTTGTTGTCTCTAATACATCATTACAGTTGTTGGTTAATTAGTCTTGTTGTCTCTAATACATCATTACAGTTGTTGGTTAACTAGTCTTGTTGTCTCAACATCATTACAGTTGTTGGTTAACTAGTCTTGTTGTCTCAACATCATTACAGTTGTTGGTTAACTAGTCTTGTTGTCTCTAATACATCATTACAGTTGTTGGTTAACTAGTCTTGTTGTCTCAACATCATTACAGTTGTTGGTTAACTAGTCTTGTTGTCTCTAATACATCATTACAGTTGTTGGTTAACTAGTCTTGTTGTCTCAACATCATTACAGTTGTTGGTTAACTAGTCTTGTTGTCTCTAATACATCATTACAGTTGTTGGTTAACTAGTCTTGTTGTCTCTACATGATTACAGTTGTTGGTTAACTAGTCTTGTTGTCTCTAATACATCATTACAGTTGTTGGTTAACTAGTCTTGTTGTCTCTAATACATCATCACAGTTGTTGGTTAACTAGTCCTGTTGTCTCTACATCATTACAGTTGTTGGTTAACTAGTCTTGTTGTCTCTACATCATTACAGTTGTTGGTTAACTAGTCTTGTTGTCTCTAATACATCATTACAGTTGTTGGTTAACTAGTCTTGTTGTCTCTAATACATCATCACAGTTGTTGGTTAACTAGTCCTGTTGTCTCTACATCATTACAGTTGTTGGTTAACTAGTCTTGTTGTCTCTACATCATTACAGTTGTTGGTTAACTAGTCTTGTTGTCTCTAATACATCATTACAGTTGTTGGTTAACTAGTCTTGTTGTCTCTAATACATCATTACAGTTGTTGGTTAACTAGTCTTGTTGTCTCTACATGATTACAGTTGTTGGTTAACTAGTCTTGTTGTCTCTAATTCATCATTACAGTTGTTGGTTAACTAGTCTTGTTGTCTCTACATTATTACAGTTGTTGGTTAACTAGTCTTGTTGTCTCTAATACATCATTACAGTTGTTGGTTAACTAGTCTCTAATACATCATTACAGTTGTTGGTTAACTAGTCTTGTTGTCTCTAATTCATCATTACAGTTGTTGGTTAACTAGTCTTGTTGTCTCTAATACATCATTACAGTTGTTGGTTAACTAGTCTTGTTGTCTCTAATACATCATTACAGTTGTTGGTTAACTAGTATTGTTGTCTCTAATTCATCATTACAGTTGTTGGTTAACTAGTCTTGTTGTCTCTAATATGTCATTACAGTTGTTGGTTAACTAGTCTTGTTGTCTCTACATCATTACATTTGTTGGTTAACTAGTCTTGTTGTCTCTAATACATCATTACAGTTGTTGGTTAACTAGTCTTGTTGTCTCTAATACATCATTACAGTTGTTGGTTAACTAGTCTCTAATACATCATTACAGTTGTTGGTTAACTAGTCTTGTTGTCTCTACATCATTACAGTTGTTGGTTAACTCGTCTTGTTGTCTCTACATCATTACAGTTGTTGGTTAACTAGTCTTGTTGTCTCTACATCATTACAGTTGTTGGTTAACTAGTCTTGTTGTCTCTAATACATCATTACAGTTCTTGGTTAACTAGTCTTGTTGTCTCTAATACATCATTACAGTTGTTGGTTAACTAGTCTTGTTGTCTCTAATACATCATTACAGTTGTTGGTTAACTAGTCTCTAATACATCATTACAGTTGTTGGTTAACTAGTCTTGTTGTCTCTACATCATTACAGTTGTTGGTTAACTAGTCTTGTTGTCTCTACATCATTACAGTTGTTGGTTAACTAGTCTTGTTGCCTCTAATACATCATTACAGTTGTTGGTTAACTAGTCTTGTTGTCTCTACATCATTACAGTTGTTGGTTAACTAGTATTGTTGTCTCTAATACATCATTACAGTTGTTGGTTAACTAGTCTTGTTGTCTCTAATATGTCATTACAGTTGTTGGTTAACTAGTCTTGTTGTCTCTAATACATCATTACAGTTGTTGGTTAACTAGTCTTGTTGTCTCAACATCATTACAGTTGTTGGTTAACTAGTCTTGTTGTCTCTAATACATCATTACAGTTGTTGGTTAACTAGTCTTGTTGTCTCTACATCATTACAGTTGTTGGTTAACTAGTATTGTTGTCTTTAATACATCATTACAACTGTTGGTTAACTAGTCTTGTTGTCTCTAATACATCATTACAGTTGTTGGTTAACTAGTATTGTTGTCTCTAATACATCATTACAGTTGTTGGTTAACTAGTCTTGTTGTCTCTAATACATCATTACAGTTGTTGGTTAACTAGTCTTGTTGTCTCTAATACATCATTACAGTTGTCTGTCTGTCTGTCTCTCTCTCTCTTTTCTCTCTCTCTCTGTCTCTCTCTCTCTCTCTCTGTCTCTCTCTCTTTTCTCTCTCTCTCTCTCTGTCTCTCTCTCCCTGTCTCTCTCTCTCTGTCTCTCTCTCTTTTCTCTCTTTCTCTCTCTGTCTCTCTCTGTCTCTATCTGTGTGTGTGTGTGTTTCAGCCCAGGGCAGTGTGGGTGGAATAGGAATTACACAGGGTGGGGAGGGGAGAGAGAGAGAATGTGAGAGAGGGAGGAGAGACAGAGAGAATGTGACAGTGAGTGGTGGCTTGGACACATCTGAGCCAGCAACTAGAGATTTCTCTCCACGACAAACACACACTCACCTCTTCACACACACACACACACATTTTCCTCCTCACACACACACACACACACACACACACACATACACACACACACTCAGCGATGGATGGATATGTATTTTGAGGCAATGTTTCTGATGCCGTGCTGAGATCCACTTCTCTTCCTCATGGAGCAGAAAACCCTGAACTGTGAGGGAGCTACGGAAGGAGTAAGTAGAGAGAGAGAGAGTGTGTGTGTGTGTGTGTGTGTGTGTCTGTGTCTGTGTCTGTGTCTGTGTGTGTGTGTGTGTGTGTGTGTGTGTGTGTGTGTGTGTGTGTGTGTGTGTCTGTGTGTGTGTGTGTGTGTGTGTGTGTGTGTGTGTGTGTGTCTCTAATACGTGTGTGGTCATGTAGTGGAATGTTGCTGGTCAACAGCTGATCTCAGAACCGTCAGGAGTGTCAGAACTATTATCGGTTCTGTACATTCACAGCTATAAGTTATTCTCGTTTCATTATAGAGTCAACCCCTAAGTTAATAACAACATACTGTTTACATTTCACCCATTGGGATTTACATGGGGATTTACTAAGATGTGCAGTTGTCTTGGCGATCTGATTTAGAAACCGGTTGGTAGATTTCTATAGTTCAGACAGTTGTCTTGGCGATCTGATTTAGAATCCGGTTGGTAGATTTCTATAGTTCAGACAGTTGTCTTGGCGATCTGATTTAGAAACCGGTTGGTAGATTTCTATAGTTCAGACAGTTGTCTTGGCGATCTGATTTAGAAACCGGTTGGTAGATTTCTATAGTTCAGACAGTTGTCTTGGCGATCTGATTTAGAAACCGGTTGGTAGATGTCTATAGTTCAGACAGTTGTCTTGGCGATCTGATTTAGAAACCGGTCGGTAGATTTCTGAAGCTCGTTCAGACAGTTGTCTTGGTGATCTGATTTAGAAACCGGTTGGTAGATGTCTATAGTTCAGACAGTTGTCTTGGCGATCTGATTTAGAAACCGGTTGGTAGATTTCTATAGTTCAGACAGTTGTCTTGGCGATCTGATTTAGAAACCGGTTGGTAGATTTCTATAGTTCAGACAGTTGTCTTGGCGATCTGATTTAGAAACCGGTTGGTAGATTTCTATAGTTCAGACAGTTGTCTTGGTGATCTGATTTAGAAACCGGTTGGTAGATTTCTATAGTTCAGACAGTTGTCTTGGCGATCTGATTTAGAAACCGGTTGGTAGATTTCTATAGTTCAGACAGTTGTCTTGGCGATCTGATTTAGAAACCGGTTGGTAGATTTCTATAGTTCAGACAGTTGTCTTGGCGATCTGATTTAGAAACCGGTTGGTAGATTTCTATAGTTCAGACAGTTGTCTTGGCGATCTGATTTAGAAACCGGTTGGTAGATTTCTATAGTTCAGACAGTTGTCTTGGCGATCTGATTTAGAAACCGGTTGGTAGATTTCTATAGTTCAGACAGTTGTCTTGGTGATCTGATTTAGAAACCGGTTGGTAGATTTCTATAGTTCAGACAGTTGTCTTGGCGATCTGATTTAGAAACCGGTTGGTAGATTTCTATAGTTCAGACAGTTGTCTTGGTGATCTGATTTAGAAACCGGTTGGTAGATTTCTATAGTTCAGACAGTTGTCTTGGTGATCTGATTTAGAAACCGGTTGGTAGATTTCTGAAGGGCGTTCAGACAGTTGTCTTGGTGATCTGATTTAGAAACCGGTTGGTAGATGTCTATAGTTCAGACAGTTGTCTTGGCGATCTGATTTAGAAACCGGTTGGTAGATTTCTATAGTTCAGACAGTTGTCTTGGCGATCTGATTTAGAAACCGGTTGGTAGATTTCTATAGTTCAGACAGTTGTCTTGGCGATCTGATTTAGAAACCGGTTGGTAGATTTCTATAGTTCAGACAGTTGTCTTGGTGATCTGATTTAGAAACCGGTTGGTAGATTTCTATAGTTCAGACAGTTGTCTTGGCGATCTGATTTAGAAACCGGTTGGTAGATTTCTATAGTTCAGACAGTTGTCTTGGCGATCTGATTTAGAAACCGGTTGGTAGATTTCTATAGTTCAGACAGTTGTCTTGGCGATCTGATTTAGAAACCGGTTGGTAGATTTCTATAGTTCAGACAGTTGTCTTGGCGATCTGATTTAGAAACCGGTTGGTAGATTTCTATAGTTCAGACAGTTGTCTTGGCGATCTGATTTAGAAACCGGTTGGTAGATTTCTATAGTTCAGACAGTTGTCTTGGTGATCTGATTTAGAAACCGGTTGGTAGATTTCTATAGTTCAGACAGTTGTCTTGGCGATCTGATTTAGAAACCGGTTGGTAGATTTCTATAGTTCAGACAGTTGTCTTGGTGATCTGATTTAGAAACCGGTTGGTAGATTTCTATAGTTCAGACAGTTGTCTTGGTGATCTGATTTAGAAACCGGTTGGTAGATTTCTATAGTTCAGACAGTTGTCTTGGTGATCTGATTTAGAAACCGGTTGGTAGATTTCTATAGTTCAGACAGTTGTCTTGGTGATCTGATTTAGAAACCGGTTGGTAGATTTCTATAGTTCAGACAGTTGTCTTGGTGATCTGATTTAGAAACCGGTTGGTAGATTTCTATAGTTCAGACAGTTGTCTTGGTGATCTGATTTAGAAACCGGTTGGTAGATTTCTATAGTTCAGACAGTTGTCTTGGCGATCTGATTTAGAAACCGGTTGGTAGATGTCTATAGTTCAGACAGTTGTCTTGGCGATCTGATTTAGAAACCGGTTGGTAGATTTCTATAGTTCAGACAGTTGTCTTGGCGATCTGATTTAGAAACCGGTTGGTAGATGTCTATAGTTCAGACAGTTGTCTTGGCGATCTGATTTAGAAACCGGTTGGTAGATTTCTATAGTTCAGACAGTTGTCTTGGCGATCTGATTTAGAAACCGGTTGGTAGATTTCTATAGTTCAGACAGTTGTCTTGGCGATCTGATTTAGAAACCGGTCGGTAGATTTCTGAAGCTCGTTCAGACAGTTGTCTTGGTGATCTGATTTAGAAACTGGTTGGTAGATTTCTATAGTTCAGACAGTTGTCTTGGCGATCTGATTTAGAAACCGGTTGGTAGATTTCTATGGTTCAGACAGTTGTCTTGGTGATATGATTTAGAAACCGGTTGGTAGATTTCTGAAGCTCGTTCAGACAGTTGTCTTGGCGATCTGATTTAGAAACCGGTTGGTAGATTTCTATGGTTCAGACAGTTGTCTTGGTGATATGATTTAGAAACCGGTTGGTAGATTTCTGAAGCTCGTTCAGACAGTTGTCTTGGTGATCTGATTTAGAAACCGGTTGGTAGATTTCTGAAGCTCGTTCAGACAGTTGTCTTGGTGATCTGATTTAGAAACCGGTTGGTTGATTTCTATAGTTCAGACAGTTGTCTTGGCGATCTGATTTAGAAACCGGTTGGTAGATTTCTGAAGCTCGTTCAGACAGTTGTCTTGGCGATCTGATTTAGAAACCGGTTGGTAGATTTCTGAAGCTCGTTCAGACAGTTGTCTTGGTGGTCTGATTTAGAAACCGGTTGGTAGATTTCTGAAGCTCGTTCAGACAGTTGTCTTGGCGATCTGATTTAGAAACCGGTTGGTAGATTTCTGAAGCTCGTTCAGACAGTTGTCTTGGCGATCTGATTTAGAAACCGGATGGTTGATTTCTATAGTTCAGACAGTTGTCTTGGCGATCTGATTTAGAAATAGAAACTGATTTGTAAATAGTGTAGCCTGTAGTTTTAAACGTTTTCGGTTCAGATTTGAATCCAAGTTATTTATAGTTTTGAGTTATTACATGTTCATTAAAGTTAAACTTGGTTCCTGTTCTGGTAACGGAGTCACGTTAACAACAGTTACTATCGGCCATTTTGAAGGTGAGGAGCAACTTGAAGCTGATTCTCACGTTCAATCTGAGTTAGACCATGTCGGTTGTCCTGGGCAACTCCAGTCCTCCAGGGCCTTGATTGGTGTCACACTTTTCCCCCATCCCTAATAAACACACCTGATTAATCACGTTACATTTTAAACTGAAGATCATGATTCGGTGATTATTGGAGTCAGGTGTGTTAGCTGGGGCAAAACTGTGGCACCAATCAGGCCCTCGAGGACTGGAACTGCCCACCCCTTCTATCTAGACCAGCCTTGAGGCCCCTCCTCTGTAGCCTTGAGACCCCTCCTCTGTAGCCTCGAGGCCCCTCCTCTGAAGTCTTGAGACCCCTCCTCTGTAGTCTTGAGACCCCTCCTCTGTAGCCTCGAGGCCCCTCCTCTGAAGTCTTGAGACCCCTCCTCTGTAGCCTTGAGGCCCCTCCTCTGAAGCCTTGAGGCCCCTCCTCTCTGTGTAACTCAGAGGTCAGGAACTTTGATGCACATCTGAAATATGATGTACTTTTAGGCTGAACTGAATAATCTTACAATGTATTTGATTTAAACTGTATTATTTAACCAGTCAGTTAAGATCGAATTCTTATTTACAATGACGGCCAAAC
>NC_048574.1:79643187-79648187 GCF_013265735.2 Oncorhynchus mykiss
GGAGGAGACTCCCTCTATTGGATAGAGGGGAGGAGACTCCGTCTATTGGACAGAGTGGGTGTGTGTCTAGACAGCATTGAGAATAGAAGGAGACTCCGTCTATTGGACAGAGTGGGTGTGTGTCTAGACAGCATTGAGAATAGAAGGAGACTCCGTCTATTGGACAGAGTGGGTGTGTGTCTAGACAGCATTGAGAATAGAAGGAGACTCCGTCTATTGGACAAAGTGGAGGAGACCCCCGTCTATTGGACAGAGTGGAGGAGACTCCCGTCTATTGGACAGAGTGGGTGTGTGTCTAGACAGCATTGAGAATAGAAGGAGACTCCGTCTATTGGACAGAGGGGAGGAGACTCCGTCTATTGGACAGAGTGGAGGAGACTCCCGTCTATTGGACAGAGTGGGTGTGTGTCTAGACAGCATTGAGAATAGAAGGAGACTCCCGTCTATTGGACAGAGTGGGTGTGTGTCTAGACAGCATTGAGAATAGAAGGAGACCCCCGTCTATTGGACAGAGGGGAGGAGACTCCGTCTATTGGACAGAGGGGAGGAGACTCCGTCTATTGGACAGAGGGGAGGAGACTCCGTCTATTGGACAGAGGGGAGGAGACTCCGTCTATTGGACAGAGTGGGTGTGTGTCTAGACAGCATTGAGAATAGAAGGAGACTCCGTCTATTGGACAGAGGGGAGGAGACTCCGTCTATTGGACAGAGGGGAGGAGACTCCGTCTATTGGACAGAGGGGAGGAGACTCCGTCTATTGGACAGAGGGGAGGAGACTCCGTCTATTGGACAGAGTGGGTGTGTGTCTAGACAGCATTGAGAATAGAAGGAGACTCCGTCTATTGGACAGAGTGGAGGAGACTCCGTCTATTGGACAGAGGGGAGGAGACTCCGTCTATTGGACAGAGGGGAGGAGACTCCGTCTATTGGACAGAGGGGAGGAGACTCCGTCTATTGGACAGAGTGGGTGTGTGTCTAGACAGCATTGAGAATAGAAGGAGACTCTGTCTATTGGACAGAGGGGAGGAGACTCCGTCTATTGGACAGAGTGGGTGTGTGTCTAGACAGCATTGAGAATAGAAGGAGACTCTGTCTATTGGACAGAGTGGAGGAGACTCCGTCTATTGGACAGAGTGGAGGAGACTCCCGTCTATTGGACAGAGTGGGTGTGTGTCTAGACAGCATTGAGAATAGAAGGAGACTCCGTCTATTGGACAGAGTGGAGGAGACTCCGTCTATTGGACAGAGGGGAGGAGTCTCCGTCTATTGGACAGAGTGGGTGTGTGTCTAGACAGCATTGAGAATAGAAGGAGACCCCCGTCTATTGGACAGAGGGGAGGAGACTCCGTCTATTGGACAGAGGGGAGGAGACTCCGTCTATTGGACAGAGGGGAGGAGACTCCGTCTATTGGACAGAGTGGGTGTGTGTCTAGACAGCATTGAGAATAGAAGGAGACTCCATCTATTGGACAGAGTGGGTGTGTGTCTAGACAGCATTGAGAACAGAAGGAGACTCCGTCTATTGGACAGAGTGGGTGTGTGTCTAGACAGCATTGAGAATAGAAGGAGACTCCCGTCTAGTGGACAGAGTGGGTGTGTGTCTAGACAGCATTGAGAATAGAAGGAGACCCCCGTCTATTGGACAGAGGGGAGGAGACTCCGTCTATTGGACAGAGGGGAGGAGACTCCGTCTATTGGACAGAGGGGAGGAGACTCCGTCTATTGGACAGAGGGGAGGAGACTCCGTCTATTGGACAGAGTGGGTGTGTGTCTAGACAGCATTGAGAATAGAAGGAGACTCTGTCTATTGGACAGAGGGGAGGAGACTCCGTCTATTGGACAGAGTGGGTGTGTGTCTAGACAGCATTGAGAATAGAAGGAGACTCTGTCTATTGGACAGAGTGGAGGAGACTCCGTCTATTGGACAGAGTGGAGGAGACTCCCGTCTATTGGACAGAGTGGGTGTGTGTCTAGACAGCATTGAGAAAGAAGGAGACTCCGTCTATTGGACAGAGTGGAGGAGACTCCGTCTATTGGACAGAGGGGAGGAGTCTCCGTCTATTGGACAGAGTGGGTGTGTGTCTAGACAGCATTGAGAATAGAAGTAGACTCTGTCTATTGGACAGAGTGGGTGTGTGTCTAGACAGCATTGAGAATAGAAGGAGACTCCGTCTATTGGACAGAGTGGGTGTGTGTCTAGACAGCATTGAGAATAGAAGGAGACTCCGTCTATTGGACAGAGTGGGTGTGTGTCTAGACAGCATTGAGAATAGAAGGAGACTCCCGTCTATTGGACAGAGTGGGTGTGTGTCTAGACAGCATTGAGAATAGAAGGAGACCCCCGTCTATTGGACAGAGGGGAGGAGTCTCCGTCTATTGGACAGAGTGGAGGAGACCTCCGTCTATTGGACAGAGTGGGTGTGTGTCGCATTGAGAATAGAAGGAGACTCCCGTCTATTGGACAGAGTGGGTGTGTGTCTAGACAGCATTGAGAATAGAAGGAGACTCCGTCTATTGGACAGAGTGGAGGAGACTCCGTCTATTGGACAGAGTGGGTGTGTGTCTAGACAGCATTGAGAATAGAAGGAGACTCCGTCTATTGGACAGAGTGGAGGAGACTCCGTCTATTGGACAGAGTGGGTGTGTGTCTAGACAGCATTGAGAATAGAAGGAGACTCCGTCTATTGGACAGAGTGGGTGTGTGTCTAGACAGCATTGAGAATAGAAGGAGACTCCGTCTATTGGACAGAGTGGAGGAGACTCCAGTCTATTGGACAGAGTGGAGGAGACTCCCGTCTATTGGACAGAGTGGGTGTGTGTCGCATTGAGAATAGAAGGAGACTCCGTCTATTGGACAGAGTGGAGGAGACTCCGTCTATTGGACAGAGTGGGTGTGTGTCTAGACAGCATTGAGAATAGAAGGAGACTCAGTCTATTGTACAGATTTGAGGAGACTCCAGTCTATTGGACAGAGTGGAGGAGACTCCGTCTATTGGACAGAGTGGGTGTGTGTCGCATTGAGAATAGAAGGAGAGTCCGTCTATTGGACAGAGTGGGTGTGTGTCTAGACAGCATTGAGAATAGAAGGAGACTCCGTCTATTGGACAGAGTGGGTGTGTGTCTAGACAGCATTGAGAATAGAAGGAGACTCCGTCTATTGGACAGAGTGGGTGTGTGTCTAGACAGCATTGAGAATAGAAGGAGACTCCCGTCTATTGGACAGAGTGGGTGTGTGTCTAGACAGCATTGAGAATAGAAGGAGACTCCGTCTATTGGACAGAGTGGGTGTGTGTCTAGACAGCATTGAGAATAGAAGGAGACTCAGTCTATTGGACAGAGTGGAGGAGACTCCGTCTATTGGACAGAGTGGAGGAGACTCCGTCTATTGGACAGAGTGGAGGAGACTCAGTCTATTGGACAGAGTGGAGGAGACTCCAGTCTATTGGACAGAGTGGAGGAGACTCCGTCTATTGGACAGAGTGGGTGTGTGTCGCATTGAGAATAGAAGGAGAGTCCGTCTATTGGACAGAGTGGGTGTGTGTCTAGACAGCATTGAGAATAGAAGGAGACTCCGTCTATTGGACAGAGTGGGTGTGTGTCTAGACAGCATTGAGAATAGAAGGAGACTCCGTCTATTGGACAGAGTGGGTGTGTGTCTAGACAGCATTGAGAATAGAAGGAGACTCCCGTCTATTGGACAGAGTGGGTGTGTGTCTAGACAGCATTGAGAATAGAAGGAGACTCCGTCTATTGGACAAAGGGGAGGAGACTCCGTCTATTGGACAGAGTGGGTGTGTGTCGCATTGAGAATAGAAGGAGAGTCCGTCTATTGGACAGAGTGGGTGTGTGTCTAGACAGCATTGAGAATAGAAGGAGACTCCGTCTATTGGACAGAGTGGGTGTGTGTCTAGACAGCATTGAGAATAGAAGGAGACTCAGTCTATTGGACAGAGTGGAGGAGACTCCGTCTATTGGACAGAGTGGAGGAGACTCCGTCTATTGGACAGAGTGGAGGAGACTCAGTCTATTGGACAGAGTGGAGGAGACTCCAGTCTATTGGACAGAGTGGAGGAGACTCCGTCTATTGGACAGAGTGGGTGTGTGTCGCATTGAGAATAGAAGGAGAGTCCGTCTATTGGACAGAGTGGGTGTGTGTCTAGACAGCATTGAGAATAGAAGGAGACTCCGTCTATTGGACAGAGTGGGTGTGTGTCTAGACAACATTGAGAATAGAAGGAGACTCCGTCTATTGGACAGAGTGGAGGAGACTCCGTCTATTGGACAGAGTGGGTGTGTGTCTAGACAGCATTGAGAATAGAAGGAGACTCCGTCTATTGGACAGAGTGGAGGAGACTCCGTCTATTGGACAGAGTGGGTGTGTGTCTAGACAGCATTGAGAATAGAAGGAGACTCCCGTCTATTGGACAGAGTGGGTGTGTGTCTAGACAGCATTGAGAATAGAAGGAGACTCCGTCTATTGGACAGAGTGGGTGTGTGTCTAGACAGCATTGAGAATAGAAGGAGACTCCGTCTATTGGACAGAGTGGGTGTGTGTCTAGACAGCATTGAGAATAGAAGGAGACTCCGTCTATTGGACAGAGTGGGTGTGTGTCTAGACAGCATTGAGAATAGAAGGAGACCCCCGTCTATTGGACAGAGTGGGTGTGTGTCTAGACAGCATTGAGAATAGAAGGAGACTCCGTCTATTGGACAGAGGGGAGGAGACTCCGTCTATTGGACAGAGTGGGTGTGTGTCTAGACAGCATTGAGAATAGAAGGAGAGTCCGTCTATTGGACAGAGTGGGTGTGTGTCTAGACAGCATTGAGAATAGAAGGAGACTCAGTCTATTGGACAGAGTGGGTGTGTGTCTAGACAACATTGAGAATAGAAGGAGACCCCCGTCTATTGGACAGAGTGGGTGTGTGTCTAGACAGCATTGAGAATAGAAGGAGACTCCGTCTATTGGACAGAGTGGGTGTGTGTCTAGACAGCATTGAGA
>NC_048574.1:79658187-79673187 GCF_013265735.2 Oncorhynchus mykiss
TTAGGTCCAACTGTATAATACCACTCAGACCAGAACATTAGGTCCAACTGTATAATACCACTCAGACCAGAACATGTTTCCTGTTAGGTCCAACTGTATAACACCACTCAGACCAGAACATTAGGTCCAACTGTATAACACCACCCAGACCAGAACATGTTTCCTGTTAGGTCCAACTGTATAATACCACTCAGACCAGAACATTAGGTCCAACTGTATAACACCACTCAGACCAGAACATTAGGTCCAACTGTATAACACCACTCAGACCAGAACATTAGGTCCAACTGTATAATACCACTCAGACCAGAACATTAGGTCCAACTGTATAATACCACTCAGACCAGAACATTAGGTCCAACTGTATAATACCACTCAGACCAGAACATTAGGTCCAACTGTATAACACCACTCAGACCAGAACATTAGGTCCAACTGTATAATACCACTCAGACCAGAACATTAGGTCCAACTGTATAATACCACTCAGACCAGAACATGTTTCCTGTTAGGTCCAACTGTATAACACCACTCAGACCAGAACATTAGGTCCAACTGTATAACACCACTCAGACCAGAACATTAGGTCCAACTGTATAATACCACTCAGACCAGAACATTTTTCCTGTTAGGTCCAACTGTATAATACCACTCAGACCAGAACATGTTTCCTGTTAGGTCCAACTGTATAACACCACTCAGACCAGAACATGTTTCCTGTTAGGTCCAACTGTATAATACCACTCAGACCAGAACATTAGGTCCAACTGTATAATACCACTCAGACCAGAACATTAGGTCCAACTGTATAACACCACTCAGACCAGAACATTAGGTCCAACTGTATAATACCACTCAGACCAGAACATGTTTCCTGTCAGGTCCAACTGTATAACACCACTCAGACCAGAACATTAGGTCCAACTGTATAATACCACCCAGACCAGAACATGTTTCCTGTTAGGTCCAACTGTATAATACCACTCAGACCAGAACATGTTTCCTGTCAGGTCCAACTGTATAATACCACCAAGACCAGAACAGGTTTCTTGTTAGGTCCAACTATATAACACCACTCAGACCAGAACATTAGGTCCAACTGTATAATACCACCCAGACCAGAACATGTTTCCTGTCAGGTCCAACTGTATAATACCACTCAGACCAGAACATGTTTCCTGTTAGGTCCAACTGTATAACACCACCCAGACCAGAACATGTTTCCTGTTAGGTCCAACTGTATAACACCACTCAGACCAGAACATGGTTAATAAAAAGTGAGGGAAGAAGACACATGGAAGGAGAGAGAGAGAATAAAGTGAGGGAAGAAGACACATGGAAGGAGAGAGAGAGAATAAAGTGAGGGAAGAAGACACATGGAAGGAGAGCTAGAGAGAGAGAATAAAGTGAGGGAAGAAGACACATGGAAGGAGAGAGAGAGAATAAAGTGAGGGAAGAAGACACATGGAAGGAGAGCTAGAGAGAGAGAATAAAGTGAGGGAAGAAGACACATGGAAGGGAGAGAGAGAGAGAGAATAAAGTGAGGGAAGAAGACACATGGAAGGGAGAGAGAGAATAAAGTGAGGGAAGAAGACACATGGAAGGGAGAGAGAGAATAAAGTGAGGGAAGAAGACACATGGAAGGAGAGAGAGAGAGAATAAAGTGAGGGAAGAAGACACATGAAAGGGAGAGAGAGAGAGAATAAAGTGAGGGAAGAAGACACATGGAAGGGAGAGAGAGAGAGAATAAAGTGAGGAAAGAAGACACATGGAAGGGAGAGAGAGAGATAATAAAGTGAGTGAAGAAGACACATGGAAGGGAGAGGGATAGAGAATAAAGTGAGGGAAGAAGACACATGGAAGGAGAGTTAGAGAGAGAGAATAAAGTGAGGGAAGAAGACACATGGAAGGGAGAGAGAGAATAAAGTGAGGGAAGAAGACACATGGAAGGGAGAGAGAGAGAGAATAAAGTGAGTGAAGAAGACACATGGAAGGGAGAGAGAGAGAGAATAAAGTGAGGGAAGAAGACACATGGAAGGGAGAGAGAGAGAATAAAGTGAGTGAAGAAGACACATGGAAGGGAGAGAGAGAATAAAGTGAGTGAAGAAGACACATGGAAGGGAGAGAGAGAGAATAAAGTGAGGGAAGAAGACACATGGAAGGGAGAGATAGAGAGAGAGCCGGGGAAAGAAGAGAAGGGACAAGGGGCCAAACCTCTGGAACCACAGATGAATGTCTGGGATCAGACTGGAGGGAAGAGGGGGAGGGGGCTGGACACATGTGGAAACCACATTATGAGAATGCAAACCATCTATACTCAAGCATACTCTAACACAAACCCACACATATCCATGCGCTTGTGTGTGTGTGTGTGTGTGTGTGTGTGTGTGTGTGTGTGTGTGTGTGTGTGTGTGTGTGTGTGTGTGTGTGTGTGTGTGTGTGTGTGTGTGTGTGTGTGTGTGTGTGTGTGTGTGTGTGTGTGTGAGTATATCGTTAAGTCCTCAGCTACCCGTGGTCTTTTGCCAACTGTATTTTTCCACCAGATCTCTCTGGCTGGTTTTACAGTAAACATCACAGGCACGAGCAAGACAGAGATGGTATAGATTATAGCTGAGAACTCACGCTCTCCTCCACTAAATCTCCTCTCTCCTTTCGCTTTAATTTTGCCATCTCTCTCTGAGCTCTCTCTCTCCTCTCTTCTCGTTCCCCTCCCTCTCCCCTCCATCTCTCCTCGTTCCCCTCCCTCTCTCCTCGTTTCCCTCCATCTCTCCTCGTTCCCCTCCATCTCTCCTCTCTCCTCTCTCCTCGTTCCCCTCCATCTCTCCCCTCCCTCTCTCTTCTCTCCTCGTTCTCCTCCTTCTCTCGCCTCATTCCCCTCCCTCTCTCCTCGTTCCCCTCCATATCTCCTCTCTCCTCGTTCCCCTCCCTCTCTCCTCGTTCTCCCTCCCTCCCTATCTCCTCTCTCCTCGTTCCCCTCCCTCTCTCCTCGTTCTCCCTCCCTCCCTATCTCCTCTCTCCTCTTTCCCTTCCCTCTCTCCTCAATCCCCTCTCTCTCTCTCTCTCTCTCTCATCGTTCCCCTCCATCTCTCCTCTCTCCGTTGGTTCTCATAGTGGTTAAAGTCATTCAGGTTATATAGGATGAGTCACTGATCTGATCCTACTGCATGTCTAAACACACCACAAACAAACTCACCTGCACAAACACACACACACACACACACACACACACACACACACACACACACCACACACCTTTATTAGTGTCTGCGTGTGTGTGTGTGTGTTTGTTGATGTCTGTTAATGTGTGTTTGTTGATGAGAACACAGTCTTACCCATGTCTCTCTGTATTTTCTCTGTGTGTGTGTGTGTGTGTATGTGTGTGTGTGTGTGTGTGTGTGTGTGTGTGTGTGTGTGTGTGTGTGTGTGTGTGTGTGTGTGTTGATGTCTGTTAATGTGTGTGTGTGTGTTGATGTCTGTTAATGTGTGTGTTGATGAGAACACAGTCTTACCCATGTCTCTCTGTGTGTGTGTGTTGATGTCTGTTAATGTGTGTGTGTTGATGAGAACACAGTCTTACCCATATCTCTGTATTTTCTTACAGTCTGCTGTGGTCTCTGATGGAGGTGAGTACAAAACTATCACTTTATACAGTCTATTTACTCTATATCTATGTCCATATTATACTCTCTATTTGCTCTATATCTATGTCCTTATTATACTGTCTATTTACTCTATATCTATGTCCATATTATACAGTCTATTTACTCTATATCTATGTCCATATTATACAGTCTATTTGCTCTATATGTCCATATTATACACTCTATTTACTCTATATCTATGTCCTTATTATAGTATATTTACTCTATATCTATGTCCTTATTATACTGCCTATTTACTCTATATCTATGTCCTTATTATAGTCTATTTACTCTATATCTATGTCCTTATTATACTGTCTATTTACTCTATATCTATGTCCTTATTATAGTCTATTTACTCTATATCTATGTCCTTATTATACTGTATATTTACTCTATATCTATGTCCTTATTATAGTCTATTTACTCTATATCTATGTCCTTATTATACTGTCTATTTACTCTATATCTATGTCCATATTATACAGTCTATTTACTCTATATCTATGTCCTTATTATACTGTCTATTTACTCTATATCTATGTCCATATTATACTGTCTATATCTATGTCCTTATTATACTGTCTATTTACTCTATATCTATGTCCATATTATACAGTCTATTTACTCTATATCTATGTCCTTATTATACTGTCTATTTACTCTATATCTATGTCCATATTATACTGTCTATTTACTCTATATCTATGTCCTTATTATACTGTCTATTTACTCTATGTCCTTATTATACTGTCTATTTACTCTATATCTATGTCCTTATTATACAGTCTATTTACTCTATATCTATGTCCTTATTATACAGTCTATTTACTCTATATCTATGTCCTTATTATACTGTATATTACACTATATCTATGTCCATATTATACTGTCTATTTACTCTATATCTATGTCCTTATTATACAGTCTATTTACTCTATATCTATGTCCTTATTATACTGTCTATTTACTCTATATCTATGTTCTTATTATACAGTCTATTTACTCTATATCTATGTCCTTATTATACTGTCTATTTACTCTATATCTATGTCCATATTATACTGTCTATTTACTCTATATCTATGTCCATATTGTACAGTCTATTTACTCTATATCTATGTCCTTATTATACAGTCTATTTACTCTATATCTATGTCCTTATTATACTGTCTATTTACTCTATATCTATGTCCTTATTATACTGTCTATTTACTCTATATCTATGTCCATATTATACTGTCTATTTACTCTATATCTATGTCCTTATTATAGTCTATTTACTCTATATCTATGTCCATATTATACAGTCTATTTACTCTATATCTATGTCCATATTATACAGTCTATTTACTCTATATCTATGTCCTAGGTCTTCCATTTGAAGTTGTTGCCACATCTTTTAAAGCATGGTGTTTTAATTATGTTGTGGGTGTTCAAGACGAGACTGTCTATAAAGCCATTTTTACATCAGCCGATATCTCAAAGTGCTGTACAGAAACCCAGCCTAAAACCCCAAACAGCAAGCAATGCAGGTGTAGAAGCTGGCTAGGAAGAACGCCCTAGAAAGGCCAAAACCTAGGAAGAAACCTAGAGAGGAACCAGGCTATGTGGGATGGCCAGTCCTCTTCTGGCTGTGCCGGGTGGAGATTATAACAGAACATGGCCAAGATGTTCAAATGTTCATAAATGACCAGCAGGGTCAAATAATAATAATCACAGTGGTTGTGGAGGGTGCAACAGGTCAGCACCTCAGGAGTAAATGTCAGTGTCTTTTCTCATGCCGAGCATTCAGAGGTCGAGACAGCAGGTGTGGTAGAGAGAGAGAGAGAGAGAGAGTAATTTTCATTACAATGGAGCAATAGCCTCTCGATTTAGGCCACATTTAGTCCTCTCTCTCTCTCTCTCTGTGTGTGTGTGTGTGTGTGTGTGTGTGTGTGTGTGTGTTTATGTTTGCTGTGCGGGTACATGTGTCGTTGGAAAGGGAGTGTAGAATTCCTCAACCTGCTGTAAAAGTGCTGCTGTGAAATGTCTTGCTAGGTCGGTTATTTGAATCAGTCCGCCCTACTGCCCTCTTCTCCGCTATCCATTTCAGACGTCCCAATTAGCATGTGATAGCGTTAGCATAGCTTAGCATAGCTAAAGGCTTGCAAATCCATTAGCATGTGCTAACGTTAGCATAGTTTTTTACAAAGGGGATGCTATGCATTAGCATGTGCTAACGTTAGCATAGCTTTGTACAAAGGGGATGCTATGCATTAGCATGTGCTAACGTTAGCATAGCTTTTTACAAAGGGGATGCTATGCATTAGCATGTGCTAACGCCAGTAGCACAGTGTTCACATAGGGCTGCGTTAGCATTATGTGCTAAAGTTATATCGTAGCGCTTGTCGAGTCGGCGTTAGATCCCCCTTTGGTTGAACGCGTAACAGTGGCACCGTTGGGAGAGGCTAGATGGCCACGCTGAAGAGGACAACAGTGTGTGTGTGTGTGTGTGTGTTGATGTGAGAGAATGTTCGTCGGCAGGTTGTAAAACTCTTTCTCATTAGCTTTGCCTATTAGCCTGAGGGGAAACTGCTCTGTGGCTTTATTCAAATGACAACAGCCCGGACCCCAACCACAACAGGAAGTCAACAGACCTATACCTATATACACCATGGTTAGATGTGTGTGTCCAGTAGTCGACTTCCTCCTCCTAGCTCCTCATTAAAACGGTATGTTCCTTTGACCCTGTTGCGTCTGTGTTTGTGTGTGTGTGTGGTGTGTGTGTCCAGTAGTCCGACTTCCTCCTCCTAGCTCCTCATTAAAACGGTATGTTCCTGTGACCCTGTTGTGTGTGTGTGTGTGTGTGTGTGTGTGTGTCCAGTAGTCCGACTTCCTCTTCCTAGCTCCTCATTAAAACGGTATGTTCCTGTGACCCTGTTGTGTGTGTGTGTGTGTGTGTGTGTGTGTCCAGTAGTCAACTTCCTCCTCCTAGCTCCTCATTAAAACGGTATGTTCCTGTGACCCTGTTGTGTGTGTGTGTGTGTGTGTGTGTGTGTGTGTGTGTGTGTGTGTGTGTGTGTGTGTGTGTGTGTTCTACCCGACGTCTATGGTTCCATTCTCCTCCGTAGCGTTAAATTATTCACAAAGTCCTGTGAGTGTTACGTCTGTATCCTTTTACCCCATGAGAGGCCTGCAGGTGTAGGTGTGTCTGTGTGTGTGTCTGTGTGTGTGTGTGTGTGTGTGTGTGAGACACTGCTCTCCCCTCTCTTTCACTGAGCTGGATCATTGTCGTCAACAACTCTGTCTCTCCTTCCCATCATTCTCTCTCTTTCATTCTGTCATTGTGTCTCGTGTTGTGATGCGGTACAGTGGTCAGGTCTCTCTGGGGAGCTCTCTCTGTCTCTCTATCTCTCTGTCTCTCTCTCTCTCTCTCTCTGTCTCTCTCTGTCTCTCTATCTCTCTGTCTCTCTGTCTCTCTGTCTCTCTCTCTCTCTCTCTCAATTCAATTCAAGGGGCTTTATTGGCATGAGAAACATGTGTTAACATTGCCAAAGCAAGTGAGGTAGATATTATACAAAAGTGAAATAAACAATACAAATGAACAGTAAACATTACACATACAGAAGTTTCAAAACAATAAAGACATTACAAATGTCATATTATACCGAGATATATATATATATATATATATATATATATATATATATATATATATATATATATATATATATATATATATATATATATACAGTGTTGTAACAATGTACAAATGGTTAAAGTACACAAGGGACTCTCTCTGGGCAGTTCTCTCTCTCTTCTCTCTGTCTCTCTGTCTCTCTCTCTCTCTCTCTCTCTCTCTCTCTCTCTCTCTCTCTCTCTCTCTCTCTCTCTCTCTCTCTCTCTCTCTCTCTCTCGCTCGTGTGATGGTGAGTGGGTTGAGTGTGAGACGTCAGGTGGAAGGAGCAGTAGAGCAGTCTCAGTCTCACAACCTGTTTTATTACCAACAAGCTTCAGTTTGGTCCTTCCCGCTTCCTGTATGTAAAATAGCATTTGAGGATCAACTTGGTGTCAGATTACGGAGGGAACTTTTTGTTTACTCCCAGGGACTCTGGTCTTTCCTCCTTGGGTGACTGTCTAGATGAGAACGACTTAACACCTGACTGAATTCAGTCTGAGTCATTGTCAGGCAACTACTGAGGAAGCTGTTGACAACGTCCTTGATGGGGGGACTCACTCTGGTTCTTTCCTGTCTAGATGAGAACAACTAAAACTTGACTGAATTCAGTCTGAGTCATTGTCAGGCAACTACTGAGGAAGCTGTTGACAACGTCCTTGATGGGGGGACTCACTATGGTTCTTTCTCATTGGATGACTTACGGATTGAATTAGGCCCGTCGCTCCCCCAGGGAGGCCATCGACGACGACGACTCCTCTCCGATCTGTTCTGGGTTTGCCTTCTCGGTCGTTGGATGACTGAGAACGGATTAAATCGGTGTCGGATTAACGTATCGGAGGGACCGGACGGCATCATTCCCAGGGACCGGATCTGGGACCGAGAGGCCAGGAGTTTGAGACACAGTGGTGTAACAATAGTGTATGGATGGAGTAAGAGTCGAGAATGGATGGAGGGAACTGGCTCCCCCTGAGGATGAGGTACCTGCCTCGTTGGCATCACACCGGCTCCTACCAGCTATACCCAGGTAACACAGTAGTGGTACCATCTTTATCCAGACAGTAGTGGTACCAACTATATCACTATATCCAGACAGTAGTGGTACCATCTATATCACTATATCCAGACAATAGTGGTACCAGCTATATCACTATATCCAGACAGTAGTGGTACCAGCTATATCACTATACCCAGACAGTAGTGGTACCAGCTATATCACTATATCCAGACAGCAGTGGTACCATCTATATCCAGACAGTAGTGGTACCAGCTATATCACTATATCCAGACAGTAGTGGTACCAGCTATATCACTATATCCAGACAGTAGTGGTACCATCTATATCACTATATCCAGACAGTTGTGGTACCAGCTATATCACTATACCCAGACAGTAGTGGTACCAGCTATATCCAGACAGTAGTGGTACCAGCTATATCACTATATCCAGACAGTAGTGGTACCATCTATATCACTATATCCAGACAGTAATGGTACCATCTATATCACTATATCCAGACAGTAGTGGTACCAGCTATATCCAGACAGTAGTGGTACCAGCTATATCACTATATCCAGACAGTAGTGGTACCATCTATATCACTATATCCAGACAGTAGTGGTACCATCTATATCACTATATCCAGACAGTAGTGGTACCAGCTATATCCAGACAGTAGTGGTACCAGCTATATCACTATATCCAGACAGTAGTGGTACCATCTATATCACTATATCCAGACAGTAGTGGTACCAGCTATATCACTATATCCAGACAGTAGTGGTACCATCTATATCACTATATCCAGACAGTAGTGGTACCAGGTATATCACTATATCCAGACAGTAGTGGTACCATCTATATCACTATATCCAGACAGTAGTGGTACCATCTATATCACTATATCCAGACAGTTGTGGTACCAGCTATATCACTATACCCAGACAGTAGTGGTACCAGCTATATCCAGACAGTAGTGGTACCAGCTATATCACTATATCCAGACAGTAGTGGTACCAGCTATATCCAGACAGTTGTGGTACCAGCTATATCACTATATCCAGACAGTAGTGGTACCAGCTATATCACTATATCCAGACAGCAGTGGTACCATCTATATCCAGACAGTAGTGGTACCAGCTATATCACTATATCCAGACAGTAGTGGTACCAGCTATATCCAGACAGTAGTGGTACCAGCTATATCACTATATCCAGACAGTAGTGGTACCATCTATATCACTATATCCAGACAGTAGTGGTACCAGCTATATCCAGACAGCAGTGGTACCAGCTATATCACTACATCCAGACAGTAGTGGTACCATCTATATCCAGACAGTTGTGGTACCAGCTATATCACTATACCCAGACAGTAGTGGTACCAGCTATATCACTATATCCAGACAGTAGTGGTACCAGCTATATCACTATATCCAGACAGTAGTGGTACCAGCTATATCCAGACAGTAGTGGTACCAGCTATATCACTATATCCAGACAGTAGTGGTACCAGCTATATCACTATATCCAGACAGTAGTGGTACCAGCTATATCACTATATCCAGACAGTAGTGGTACCAGCTATATCACTATATCCAGACAGTAGTGGTACCAGCTATATCACTATATCCAGACAGTAGTGGTACCAACTATATCCAGACAGCAGTGGTACCATCTATATCCAGACAGTAGTGGTACCATCTATATCACTATATCCAGACAGTAGTGGTACCAGCTATATCACTATATCCAGACAGTAGTGGTACCATCTATATCACTATATCCAGACAGTAGTGGTACCAGCTATATCACTATATCCAGACAGTAGTGGTACCATCTATATCACTATATCCAGACAGTAGTGGTACCATCTATATCACTATATCCAGACAGTTGTGGTACCAGCTATATCACTATACCCAGACAGTAGTGGTACCAGCTATATCCAGACAGTAGTGGTACCAGCTATATCACTATATCCAGACAGTAGTGGTACCAGCTATATCCAGACAGTTGTGGTACCAGCTATATCACTATATCCAGACAGTAGTGGTACCAACTATATCCAGACAGCAGTGGTACCATCTATATCCAGACAGTAGTGGTACCATCTATATCACTATATCCAGACAGTAGTGGTACCAGCTATATCACTATATCCAGACAGTAGTGGTACCATCTATATCACTATATCCAGACAGTAGTGGTACCAGCTATATCACTATATCCAGACAGTAGTGGTACCATCTATATCACTATATCCAGACAGTAGTGGTACCATCTATATCACTATATCCAGACAGTTGTGGTACCAGCTATATCACTATACCCAGACAGTAGTGGTACCAGCTATATCCAGACAGTAGTGGTACCAGCTATATCACTATATCCAGACAGTAGTGGTACCAGCTATATCCAGACAGTTGTGGTACCAGCTATATCACTATATCCAGACAGTAGTGGTACCAGCTATATCACTATATCCAGACAGCAGTGGTACCATCTATATCCAGACAGTAGTGGTACCAGCTATATCACTATATCCAGACAGTAGTGGTACCAGCTATATCCAGACAGTAGTGGTACCAGCTATATCACTATATCCAGACAGTAGTGGTACCATCTATATCACTATATCCAGACAGTAGTGGTACCAGCTATATCACTATATCCAGACAGCAGTGGTACCAGCTATATCACTACATCCAGACAGTAGTGGTACCATCTATATCCAGACAGTTGTGGTACCAGCTATATCACTATACCCAGACAGTAGTGGTACCAGCTATATCACTATATCCAGACAGTAGTGGTACCAGCTATATCACTATATCCAGACAGTAGTGGTACCAGCTATATCCAGACAGTAGTGGTACCAGCTATATCACTATATCCAGACAGTAGTGGTACCAGCTATATCACTATATCCAGACAGTAGTGGTACCAGCTATATCACTATATCCAGACAGTAGTGGTACCAGCTATATCACTATATCCAGACAGTAGTGGTACCAGCTATATCACTATATCCAGACAGTAGTGGTACCAACTATATCCAGACAGCAGTGGTACCATCTATATCCAGACAGTAGTGGTACCATCTATATCACTATATCCAGACAGTAGTGGTACCAGCTATATCACTATATCCAGACAGTAGTGGTACCAGCTATATCCAGACAGTAGTGGTACCAGCTATATCCAGACAGTAGTGGTACCAGCTATATCCAGACAGTAGTGGTACCAGCTATACCACTATATCCAGACAGCAGTGGTACCATCTATATCCAGACAGTAGTGGTACCAGCTATATCACTATATCCAGACAGTAGTGGTACCAGCTATATCACTATATCCAGACAGTAGTGGTACCATCTATATCCAGACAGTAGTGGTACCAGCTATATCACTATATCCAGACAGTAGTGGTACCATCTATACCACTATATCCAGACAGTAGTGGTACCATCTATATCACTATATCCAGACAGTAGTGGTACCAGCTATATCACTATATCCAGACAGCAGTGGTACCATCTATATCACTATATCCAGACAGTAGTGGTACAATCTATATCACTATATCCAGACAGTAGTGGTACCATCTATATCACTATATCTAGACAGTAGTGGTACCAGCTATATCACTATATCCAGACAATAGTGGTACCAGCTATATCCAGACAGTAGTGGTACCAGCTATATCACTATATCCAGACAGTAGTGGTACCAGCTATACCACTATATCCAGACAATAGTGGTACCAGCTATATCCAGACAGTAGTGGTACCAGCTATATCACTATATCCAGACAGTAGTGGTACCATCTATATCACTATATCTAGACAGTAGTGGTACCAGCTATACCACTATATCCAGACAGTAGTGGTACCAGCTATATCACTATATCCAGACAATAGTGGTACCAGCTATATCCAGACAGTAGTGGTACCAGCTATATCCAGACAGTAGTGGTACCAGCTATATCACTATATCCAGACAATAGTGGTACCAGCTATATCCAGACAGTAGTGGTACCAGCTATATCACTATATCCAGACAATAGTGGTACCAGCTATATCCAGACAGTAGTGGTACCAGCTATATCACTATATCCAGACAGTAGTGGTACCAGCTATACCACTATATCCAGACAGTAGTGGTACCAGCTATATCACTATATCCAGACAATAGTGGTACCAGCTATATCACTATATCCAGACAGTAGTGGTACCAGCTATATCACTATATCCAGACAGTAGTGGTACCATCTATATCACTATATCCAGACAATAGTGGTACCAGCTATATCACTATATCCAGACAGTAGTGGTACCAGCTATATCACTATATCCAGACAGTAGTGGTACCAGCTATATCCAGACAGTAGTGGTACCAGCTATATCACTATATCCAGACAGTAGTGGTACCATCTATACCACTATATCCAGACAGTAGTGGTACCATCTATATCACTATATCCAGACAGTAGTGGTACCAGCTATATCACTATATCCAGACAGCAGTGGTACCATCTATATCACTATATCCAGACAGTAGTGGTACCATCTATATCACTATATCCAGACAGTAGTGGTACCATCTATATCACTATATCCAGACAGTAGTGGTACCAGCTATATCACTATATCCAGACAGTAGTGGTACCAGCTATATCACTATATCCAGACAGTAGTGGTACCTGCTATATCACTATATCCAGACAGTAGTGGTACCAGCTATATCACTATATCCAGACAGTAGTGGTACCAGCTATATCACTATACCCAGACAGTAGTGGTACCATCTATATCACTATATCCAGACAGTAGTGGTACCAGCTATATCACTATATCCAGACAGTAGTGGTACCAGCTATATCACTATATCCAGACAGTAGTGGTACCAGCTATATCCAGACAGTAGTGGTACCAGCTATATCACTATATCCAGACAGTAGTGGTACCAGCTATATCACTATATCCAGACAGTAGTGGTACCAGCTATATCACTATATCCAGACAGTAGTGGTACCAGCTATATCACTATACCCAGACAGTAGTGGTACCATCTATATCCAGACAGTAGTGGTACCAGCTATATCACTCTATCCAGACAGTAGTGGTACCAGCTATATCCAGACAGTAGTGGTACCAGCTATATCACTATATCCAGACAGCAGTGGTACCATCTATATCCAGACAGTAGTGGTACCAGCTATATCACTATATCCAGACAGCAGTGGTACCATCTATATCCAGACAGTAGTGGTACCAGCTATATCACTATATCCAGACAGCAGTGGTACCATCTATATCCAGACAGTAGTGGTACCAGCTATATCACTATATCCAGACAGTAGTGGTACCAGCTATATCCAGACAGTAGTGGTACCAGCTATATCACTATATCCAGACAGTAGTGGTACCAGCTATATCACTATACCCAGACGGTAGTGGTACCATCTATATCACTATATCCAGACAGTAGTGGTACCAGCTATATCACTATATCCAGACAGTAGTGGTACCATCTATATCACTATATCCAGACAGTAGTGGTACCATCTATATCACTATATCCAGACAGTAGTGGTACCAGCTATATCACTATACCCAGACAGTAGTGGTACCATCTATATCACTATATCCAGACAGTAGTGGTACCAGCTATATCACTATATCCAGACAGTAGTGGTACCAGCTATATCACTATATCCAGACAGTAGTGGTACCAGCTATATCACTATATCCAGACAGTAGTGGTACCAGCTATATCACTATATCCAGACAGCAGTGGTACCATCTATATCACTATATCCAGACAGTAGTGGTACCAGCTATATCACTATATCCAGACAGTAGTGGTACCAGCTATATCACTATATCCAGACAGCAGTGGTACCATCTATATCACTATATCCAGACAGTAGTGGTACCAGCTATATCACTATATCCAGACAGTAGTGGTACCAGCTATATCACTATATCCAGACAGTAGTGGTACCATCTATATCCAGACAGTAGTGGTACCAGCTATATCACTATATCCAGACAGTAGTGGTACCAGCTATATCCAGACAGTAGTGGTACCAGCTATATCACTATATCCAGACAGTAGTGGTACCAGCTATATCACTATATCCAGACAGTAGTGGTACCAGCTATATCACTATATCCAGACAGTAGTGGTACCAGCTATATCACTATATCCAGACAGTAGTGGTACCAGCTATATCCAGACAGTAGTGGTACCAGCTATATCACTATATCCAGACAGTAGTGGTACCATCTATATCACTATATCCAGACAGTAGTGGTACCAGCTATATCACTATATCCAGACAGTAGTGGTACCAGCTATATCACTATATCCAGACAGTAGTGGTACCAGCTATATCACTATATCCAGACAGTAGTGGTACCAGCTATATCACTATATCCAGACAGTAGTGGTACCATCTATATCCAGACAGTAGTGGTACCAGCTATATCACTATATCCAGACAGTAGTGGTACCAGCTATATCCAGACAGTAGTGGTACCAGCTATATCACTATATCCAGACAGTAGTGGTACCAGCTATATCACTATATCCAGACAGTAGTGGTACCAGCTATATCACTATATCCAGACAGTAGTGGTACCAGCTATATCACTATATCCAGACAGTAGTGGTACCAGCTATATCCAGACAGT
>NC_048574.1:79683187-79688187 GCF_013265735.2 Oncorhynchus mykiss
TCAACCTGATGAAGTTTGACAGCTATACTCTCCCCCCTCCCTCCCCCTCCCTCTCTAGATCTTCAACCTGATGAAGTTTGACAGCTATACTCTCCCCCCTCCCTCTCTAGATCTTCAACCTGATGAAGTTTGACAGCTATACTCTCCCCCCCTCCCTCCCCCCTCCCTCTCTAGATCTTCAACCTGATGAAGTTTGACAGCTATACTCTCCCCCCTCCCTCCCCCCTCCCTCTCTAGATCTTCAACCTGATGAAGTTTGACAGCTATACTCTCCCCCCTCCCTCCCCCCTCCCTCTCTAGATCTTCAACCTGATGAAGTTTGACAGCTATACTCTCCCCCCTCCCTCCCCCCTCCCTCTCTAGATCTTCAACCTGATGAAGTTTGACAGCTATACTCTCCCCCCTCCCTCTCTAGATCTTCAACCTGATGAAGTTTGACAGCTATACTCTCCCCCCTCCCTCCCCACTCCCTCTCTAGATCTTCAACCTGATGCAGTTTGACAGCTATACTCTCCCCCCTCCCTCCCCCCTCCCTCTCTAGATCTTCAACCTGATGAAGTTTGACAGCTATACTCTCCCCCCTCCCTCCCCCCTCCCTCTCTAGATCTTTAACCTGATGAAGTTTGACAGCTATACTCTCCCCCCTCCCTCCCCCCTCCCTCTCTAGATCTTTAACCTGATGAAGTTTGACAGCTATACTCTCCCCCCTCCCTCCCCCCTCCCTCTCTAGATCTTCAACCTGATGAAGTTTGACAGCTATACTCTCCCCCCTCCCTCTCTAGGTCTTCAACCTGATGAAGTTTGACAGCTATACTCCCCCCCCCTCCCCCCTCCCTCTCTAGATCTTCAACCTGATGAAGTTTGACAGCTATACTCTCCCCCCTCCCTCCCTCTCTAGATCTTCAACCTGATGAAGTTTGACAGCTATACTCTCCCCCCTCTCCCCCTCCCTCTCTAGATCTTCAACCTGATGAAGTTTGACAGCTATACTCTCCCCCCTCCCTCCCCCCTCCCTCTCTAGATCTTCAACCTGATGAAGTTTGACAGCTATACTCCCCCCCCTCCCTCCCCCCTCCCTCTCTAGATCTTCAACCTGATGAAATTTGACAGCTATACTCCCCCCCCCTCCCCCCTCCCTCTCTAGATCTTCAACCTGATGAAGTTTGACAGCTATACTCTCCCCCCTCCCTCCCCCCTCCCTCTCTAGATCTTCAACCTGATGAAATTTGACAGCTATACTCCCCCCCCCTCCCCCCTCCCTCTCTAGATCTTCAACCTGATGAAGTTTGACAGCTATACTCTCCCCCCTCCCTCCCCCCTCCCTCTCTAGATCTTCAACCTGATGAAATTTGACAGCTATACTCCCCCCCCCCTCCCCCCTCCCTCTCTAGATCTTCAACCTGATGAAGTTTGACAGCTATACTCTCCCCCCTCCCTCCCCCCTCCCTCTCTAGATCTTCAACCTGATGAAGTTTGACAGCTATACTCTCCCCCCTCTCCCCCTCCCTCTCTAGATCTTCAACCTGATGAAGTTTGACAGCTATACTCCCCCCCCTCCCTCCCCCCTCCCTCTCTAGATCTTCAACCTGATGAAGTTTGACAGCTATACTCTCCCCCCTCCCTCTCTAGATCTTCAACCTGATGAAGTTTGACAGCTATACTCTCCCCCCTCCCTCCCCCCTCCCTCTCTAGATCTTCAACCTGATGAAGTTTGACAGCTATACTCCCCCCCCTCCCTCCCCCCTCCCTCTCTAGATCTTCAACCTGATGAAGTTTGACAGCTATACTCTCCCCCCTCCCTCCCCCCTCCCTCTCTAGATCTTCAACCTGATGAAGTTTGACAGCTATACTCGCCCCCCTCCCTCCCCCCTCCCTCTCTAGATCTTCAACCTGATGAAGTTTGACAGCTATACTCCCCCCCTCCCTCCCCCCTCCCTCTCTAGATCTTCAACCTGATGAAGTTTGACAGCTATACTCTCCCCCCTCCCTCTCTAGATCTTCAACCTGATGAAGTTTGACAGCTATACTCTCCCCCCTCCCCCCCCCCCCCCCCCCCCCCCCCTCCCTCTCTAGATCTTCAACCTGATGAAGTTTGACAGCTATACTCTCCCCCCCCCTCTCCCCCTCCCTCTCTAGGTCTTCAACCTGATGAAGTTTGACAGCTATACTCTCCCCCTCCTCCCTCCCTCTCTAGATCTTCAACCTGATGAAGTTTGACAGCTATACTCGCTTCCTGAAGTCCCTCCTGTATCAGGAATGTATGTTAGCGGAGGTGGAGGGGAGGCCTCTACCAGACCCCTACCACATACCCAGCTCTCCTACCTCCAAACACAGTACCGGGTCAGATAGATCCACACCCAAGAAGGTAACACACACACACACACACAGAGCATGAACACACACACACACACACAGAGCATGAACACACACACACACACTCTCTGCTGTTAAGCGTCAGTTCCCATCAGACACTGGACACGTTGTATAAAACAGCAGACTAATGTGTTCAGACTGTCTATGGAAAACCCAATGAATATGTCAAGTTAACGGTTCTACTTGGTTCTATGATGAAACCCTTAAGGGGAATCACGGTTCTATGGTGAAACCCTTAAGGGGAATCACGGTTCTATGATGAAACCCTTTAGGGTAATCACGGTTCTACGATGAAACCCTTTAGGGGAATCACGGTTCTACGATGAAACCCTTTAGGGGAATCACGGTTCTATGGTGAAACCCTTAAGGGGAATCACGGTTCTATGATGAAACCCTTTAGGGTAATCACGGTTCTACGATGAAACCCTTTAGGGGAATCACGGTTCTACGATGAAACCCTTTAGGGGAATCACGGTTCTACGATGAAACCCTTTAGGGGAATCACGGTTCTATGATGAAACCCTTTAGGGGAATCACGGTTCTATGATGAAACCCTTTAGGGGAATCACGGTTCTATGATGAAACCCTTTAGGGGAATCACGGTTCTATGATGAAACCCTTTAGGAGAATCACGGTTCTATGATGAAACCCTTTATAAAAGGAGAATCAAGGTTCTACGTTGAAACCCTTTAGGAGAATCACGGTTCTATGATGAAACCCTTTAGGGGAATCACGGTTCTATGATGAAACCCTTTAGGGGAATCACGGTTCTATGATGAAACCCTTTAGGAGAATCACAGTTCTATGATGAAACCCTTTAGGGGAATCATGGTTGTATGATGAAACCCTTTAGGGGATTCACGGTTCTACGATGAAACCCTTTATAAAAGGAGAATCACGGTTCTATGATGAAACACTTTAAGAGAATCACGGTTCTACGATGAAACCCTTTAGGAGATTCACGATTCTATGATGAAACCCTTTAGGGGAATCACGGTTCTATGATGAAACCCTTTAGGGGAATCACGGTTCTATGATGAAACCCTTTATAAAAGGAGAATCACGGTTCTATGATGAAACCCTTTAAGAGAATCACGGTTCTACGATGAAACCATTTAGGAGAATCACGGTTCTATGATGAAACCCTTTAGGGGAATCACGGTTCTATGATGAAACCCTTTAGGGGAATCACGGTTCTATGATGAAACCCTTTATAAAAGGAGAATCACGGTTCTATGATGAAACCCTTTAGGGGAATCACGGTTCTACGATGAAACCCTTTAGGGGAATCACGGTTCTATGATGAAACCCTTTAGGGGAATCACGGTTCTACGATGAAACCCTTTATAAAAGGAGAATCACGGTTCTACGTTGAAACCCTTTCGGAGAATCATGGTTCTATGATGAAACCCTTTAGGGGAATCACGGTTCTATGATGAAACCCTTTAGGGGAATCACGGTTCTATGATGAAACCCTTTAGGGGAATCACGGTTCTATGATGAAACCCTTTAGGGCGATCACGGTTCTATGATGAAACCCTTTAGGGGAATCACGGTTCTATGATGAAACCCTTTAGGGGAATCACGGTTCTATGATGAAACCCTTTAGGGGAATCACGGTTTTATGATGAAACCCTTTAGGAGAATCACAGTTCTATGATGAAACCCTTTTTGGAGATTCACGGTTCTATGTTGAAACCCTTTATAAAAGGAGAATCACGGTTCTATGATGAAACCCTTTATAAAAGGAGAATCACGGTTCTATGATGAAACCCTTTAGGAGAATCACGGTTCTATGATGAAACCATTTAGGGGAATCACGGTTCTACGATGAAACCCTTTAGGGGAATCACGGTTCTATGATGAAACCCTTTAGGGGAATCACGGTTCTATGATGAAACCCTTTAGGAGAAACATGGTTCTATGATGAAACCCTTTATAAAAGGAGAATCACGGTTCTACGTTGAAACCCTTTAGGAGAATCACGGTTCTATGATGAAACCCTTTAGGGGAATCACGGTTCTATGATGAAACCCTTTAGGGGAATCACGGTTCTATGATGAAACCCTTTAGGAGAATCACGGTTCTATGATGAAACCCTTTAGGGGAATCACGGTTCTATGATGAAACCCTTTAGGGGAATCACGGTTCTATGATGAAACCCTTTAGGACAATCACGGTTCTATGATGAAACCCTTTAGGAGAATCACGGTTCTATGATGAAACCCTTTAGGGGAATCACGGTTCTACGATGAAACCCTTTAGGAGAATCACGGTTCTATGATGAAACCCTTTATAAAAGGAGAATCACGGTTCTATGATGAAACCCTTTATAAAAGGAGAATCACGGTTCTACGTTGAAACCCTTTAGGAGAATCACGGTTCTATGATGAAACCCTTTAGGAGAATCACGGTTCTATGATGAAACCCTTTAGGGGAATCACGGTTCTACGATGAAACCCTTTAGGAGAATCATGGTTCTATGATGAAACCCTTTAGGGGAATAATGGTTCTATGATGAAACCCTTTAGGAGAATCACGGTTCTATGATGAAACCCTTTATAAAAGGAGAATCACGGTTCTACGATGAAACCCTTTAGGAGAATCATGGTTCTATGATGAAACCC
>NC_048574.1:79693187-79708187 GCF_013265735.2 Oncorhynchus mykiss
TCTCTCTCCTCTGGTTCTGTTCTGTTCTGTCAGTGTGACCGGTCTCTCTCCTCTGGTTCTGTTATGTTCTGTCAGTGTGACCGGTCTCTCTCTGGTTCTGTTCTGTTCTGTCAGTGTGACTGGTCTCTCTTCTCTGGTTCTGTTCTGTTATGTTCTGTCAGTGTGACCGGTCTCTCTCCTCTGGTTCTGTTCTGTTCTGTCAGTGTGACTGGTCTCTCTCTGGGTCTGTTATGTTCTGTCAGTGTAACGGGTCTCTCTCCTCTGGTTCTGTTATGTTCTGTCAGTGTGACCGGCCTCTCTCCTCTGGTTCTGTTCTGTTCTGTCAGTGTGACGGGTCTCTCTCTGGTTCTGTTATGTTCTGTCAGTGTGACCGGTCTCTCTCCTCTGGTTCTGTTCTGTTCTGTCAGTGTGACGGGTCTCTCTCTGGTTCTGTTATGTTCTGTCAGTGTGACCGGTCTCTCTCCTCTGGTTCTGTTATGTTCTGTCAGTGTGACCGGTCTCTCTCCTCTGGTTCTGTTATGTTCTGTTAGTGTGACTGGTCTCTCTCCTCTGGTTCTGTTCTGTTCTGTCAGTGTGACGGGTCTCTCTCTGGTTCTGTTATGTTCTGTCAGTGTGACCGGTCTCTCTCCTCTGGTTCTGTTCTGTTCTGTCAGTGTGACCGGTCTCTCTCCTCTGGTTCTGTTCTGTTCTGTCAGTGTGACTGGTCTCTCTCCTCTGGTTCTGTTCTGTTCTGTCAGTGTGACGGGTCTCTCTCCTCTGGTTCTGTTATGTTCTGTCAGTGTGACGGGTCTCTCTCCTCTGGTTCTGTTATGTTCTGTCAGTGTGACTGGTCTCTCTCTCCTCTGGTTCTGTTCTGTTCTGTCAGTGTGACGGGTCTCTCTCCTCTGGTTCTGTTCTGTTCTGTCAGTGTGACGGGTCTCTCTCCTCTGGTTCTGTTCTGTTCTGTCAGTGTGACGGGTCTCTCTCCTCTGGTTCTGTTCTGTTCTGTCAGTGTGACGGGTCTCTCTCCTCTGGTTCTGTTCTGTTCTGTCAGTGTGACGGGTCTCTCTCTCTCTCCTAGCCTCTGGTTCTGGATCAGGACTGTATGACTCTGTGCTCTCGGGACCTCAGACTGGAGAAACGGACTCTGTTCAGGTAACATTTGACAAACGATTCCCAACGTGGTTAAGATGAACCTCAGTGTTGATATGATTAAATGATTAACCTGTTGTAACTACCCATCCCGTGTCCGGGATCGTTGTCATCATCTGACACTAATTAGCATAACGCAACGGACATAAATATTACTAGAAAATGTTCATATTCATGAATGTTATTTTTCCAAAAATTAAAATACTGCCCCCTAGTTACAAGAAGCCCCCTAGTTACAATAAGCCCCCTAATTACAATAAGCCCCCTAGTTACAAGAAGCCCCCTAGTTACAATAAGCCCCCTAGTTACAAGAAGCCCCCTAGTTACAATAAGCCCCCTAGTTACAATAAGCCCCCTAGTTACAAGAAGCCCCCTAGTTACAAGAAGCCCCCTAGTTACAATAAGCCCCCTAGTTACAATAAGCCCCCTAGTTACAAGAAGCCCCCTAGTTACAAGAAGCCCCCAAGTTACAATAAGCCCCCTAGTTACAAGAACCCCCCTAGTTACAATAAGCCCCCTAGTTACAATAAGCCCCCTAGTTACAATAAGCCCCCTAGTTACAATAAGCCCCCTAGTTACAATAAGCCCCCTAATTACAAGAAGTGAATTAACCACTGAGACCTTTTTCTTTCCTCACTCAATTATTATTTATTACCTCCCTCCTTCCCTCTCTACCTCCCTCCTTCCCTGTCTACCTCCCCCCTTCCCTCTCTACCGCCCTCCTTCCCTCTCTACCTCCCTCCTTCCCTCTCTACCTCCCTCCTTCCCTGTCTACCTCCCTCCTTCCCTCTCTACCTCCCTCCTTCCCTCTCTACCTCCCTCCTTCCCCTGTCTACCTCCCTCCTTCCCTCTCAACATCCCTCCTTCCCTCTCTACCTCCCTCCTTCCCTCTCTACCTCCCTCCTTCCCTCTCTACCTCCCTCCTTCCCTCTCTACCTCCCTCCTTCCCTGTCTACCTCCCTCCTTCCCTCTCTACCTCCCTCCTTCCCTCTCTACCTCCCTCCTTCCCCTCTCAACCTCCCTCCTTCCCGCTCTACCTCCCTCCTTCCCTCTCAACCTCCCTCCTTCCCTCTCTACCTCCCTCCTTCCCTCTCTACATCCCTCCTTCCCCTGTCTACCTCCCTCCTTCCCTCTCTCCCTCCCTCCTTCCCTCTCTACCTCCCTCCTTCCCTCTCTACCTCCCTCCTTCCCTCTCTACCTCCCTCCTTCCCTCTCAACATCCCTCCTTCCCTCTCTACCTCCCTCCTTCCCTCTCTACCTCCCTCCTTCCCTCTCTACCTCCCTCCTTCCCTCTCTACCTCCCTCCTTCCCTCTCTACCTCCCTCCTTCCCTGTCTACCTCCCTCCTTCCCTCTCTACCTCCCTCCTTCCCTCTCTACCTCCCTCCTTCCCCTCTCAACATCCCTCCTTCCCGCTCTACCTCCCTCCTTCCCTCTCAACCTCCCTCCTTCCCTCTCTACCTCCCTCCTTCCCTCTCTACATCCCTCCTTCCCCTGTCTACCTCCCTCCTTCCCTCTCTCCCTCCCTCCTTCCCTCTCTACCTCCCTCCTTCCCTCTCTACCTCCCTCCTTCCCTCTCTACCTCCCTCCTTCCCTCTCTACCTCCCTCTCTACCTCCCTCTCTACCTCCCTGCCTCCCTCTCTCTCCCCCTCTCTCTCCCCCTCTCTCTCTCTCTCCCCCTCCCTCCCTGCCTCTGCCTCTCCCCCTCCCTCCCTTCCTCCCTCTATATCTCTCCGTCCCTCCCCCCTTCCCTCCCTTCAGACTGGACTTGGTTCCTATAAACAGGTCAGTGGGTCTGAAGGCTAAGCCCACTAAGCCGGTGACGGAGGTTCTGAGACCTGTAGTGGCCAAGTACGGCCTCCAGCTCAACGACCTGGTGGCCCGCATCGTGAGTTACTCTGTGTGTGTTTCATTCATTCTGGTCCATGTTGGATTCAATTACTTTTAATGTGTCTTATCTGTCGCGTCTGTGTGTGTGTGTGTGTGTGTGTGTGTGTGTGTGTGTGTGTGTGTGTGTGTGTGTGTGTGTGTGTGTGTGTGTGCGTGCGTGCGTGGGTGTGTGTGTGTGTGCGTGCGTGCGTGGGTGTGTATGTTTCTGCTGTGCGTTTGTGTGTGTGTGTTTCTGCTGTGCGTTTGTGTGTGTGTGTGTGTGTGTGTGTGTGTGTGTATGTGTGTACACAGAGTGGGGAGAAGGAGCCTCTTGACCTGGGTCTCCCCATCTCTAACCTGGATGGACTGAGAGTGGTGCTGGATGTAGCTGACAACACACCTGGGAAGGGTAACACACACACACACACACACACGCATACACACACACACACACACACACGCACACACACACACACATACACTTATCTCTCTCTCTCTCCTCCAACAGACAAACCGATCGGGGCTCCGTCTAAAACCCATGCCCCGCCCCCTACGACTAGGAACCAATCAGCTACGGTAAGAACATCTGCCTCTTCCTCCTTCTCTTCTTCTTCCTGGTTCCGGAATGTTCTATAACCCACGGAATGGACTGTCGGAATGTATCCACTTCCTGTCTGATAATGATGTCACGCTGCTACAGTGTTCTTCCTGTCTGTGGTCACGTAAATGTGTGTTGTTGTGTGTGTGTGCATGTGTGTGTGTGTGTAAGGGAGTGTGTTTGCGTCGGCCTGAGGCTGTCCTTCACCATAACCCCCCCCCTCCCCTCTCTGGTTCTCCCTCCCCCCCATCTCACGGGGGCCCAAGCCCCTCCTCTGGTTCTCTCTCTCACCGACCACCCCCTCTCTGGTTCTCCCTCCCCCCCATCTCACGGGGGCCCAAGCCCCTCCTCTGGTTCTCTCTCTCACCGACCACCCCCCCTCTCTGTCTGGAAGTGGACTTGGGGGGGGTCTTTTTGGGGGCGATCTCTTTGGGAGGTTCTTTCTAGAGTGTAGCTTGTTTGTTTGTGTTATCAGGGGTGTAGAGATGGTAGTATTAGTTTGGTGTTGTGGTGTGGTGTGTTCTGATTTGGTGGTGTGGTGTGGTGTGGTGTTGTGGTGTGGTGTGTTCTGGTGTGGTGGTGTGTTCTGGTGTTGTGTTGTGGTGTGTTCTGGTGTGGTGGTGTGTTCTGGTGTTGTGTTGTGGTGTGTTCTGGTGTTGTGGTGTGTTCTGGTGTGGTGGTGTGTTCTGGTGTTGTGTTGTGGTGTGTTCTGGTGTTGTGGTGTGTTCTGGTGTTGTGGTGTGTTCTGGTGTTGTGGTGTGTTCTGGTGTTGTGTTCTGGTGTGTTCTGGTGTGTTCTGGTGTTGTGTTGTTGTGTGTGGGTTCGGAGCTTGCTCGTCGTGTGTAGATGTTTCGTTAGCTGATAGAAGTCCCTGTGTCCCGTGACACCTCCTCAACAGCCCTCTGACCAAACTGTGTCCCATAGGCCACCGATATGACCATGGTCCAACTGTCACCTTTAAGCTCTGAACGGAGAAATCAAAAGCTGTCCACACACACACACACACACTAGTTTCCCCCCTCCCTCCCTCATCATCATCATCATCATCACTGCCCCCACGCCCCCTAACTCGTTGACCCCTCCCCCTCGTTGTTCACTAAACCTGTCAGGGGGATGAGAGGGCGTCAGGGAAGCCCAGCGCGGTGCTCGGCAACGGAAACAAGCCCTCCTCCTCTGCCCGCGACGACCGCCTCTTACCCAGCAGCCACCGCAAGACGGCGGCGCCAAATAAAGCCCCGCCCACTGAAAAGAGAAAGCAGAAAAAGATTACTGTAGACGAAGCTGAAGGTAAAACAACGTCCTCCCTCCTCCTCCTCCCTCCTCCTCCCTCCTCTCCTTCAAACCCCTAGCTGTGCTGTCCACTAACTAACACTGTATTGCTGTAGCAGCATTGATGCTGTTGATGCTCGCTAGCTAGCTGTGTGTAGCTCGTCCATGTCTCCTCTCCTCTTCCTAACTCTAGCCTGTAGCTTTGAGATGTCTAACTGATTGATACACTGTCTCCTCTTGCATGCTGTTGAAATTATGAGCTGTGATATATTGTGATATATTGTAATATGAGGTAACGATATGAGGTAACGAACGATATGAGGTAGCGTAATGAGGTAACGATATGAGGTAGCGATATGAGGTAGCGGTAAAGGTAGCGGGTAGCGGTATGAGGTAGCGAGTGGCAATATGAGGTAGCGGTATGAGGTAACGATATGAGGTAGCGGTATGAGGTAACGATATGGGGTAACGATATGAGGTAACGATATGGGGTAACGATATGAGGTAACGATATGGGGTAACAATATGAGGTAGTGGTATGAGGTAGCGGTATGAGATAGCGGTATGAGGTAGATATGAGGTAGATATGAAGTAGATATGTCTAACTGATTGATACACTGTCTCCTCTTGCATTCAGTTTAAATTATGAGCTGTGATATATTGTAATATGAGGTAGCGATATGAGGTAACGATATGAGGTAATGATATGGGGTAGCTAGTGGCAATATGAGGTAGCGATATGAATTAGCGGTATAAGGTAGCGAGAAGCGGTATGGGGTAGCAATATGAGGTAGCTAGTGGCAATATGAGGTAGCGAGTGGCAATATTAGGTAGCGAGCGATATGAGGTAGCGAGTAGCGATATGGGGTAGCGATATGAGGTAGCTAGTGGCAATATGAGGTAGCGATATGAGGTAGCTAGTGGCAATATGAGGTAGCGAGTGGCAATATTAGGTAGCGAGCGATATGAGGTAGCAAGTAGCGGTATGAGGTAGCGGTATGAGGTAGAGGTATGGAGTAGCGATATGAATTAGCGCTATGAGGTAGCGAGTAGCGGTATGAGGTAGCGGTATGAGGTAGAGGTATGGAGTAGCGATATGAATTAGCGCTATGAGGTAGCGAGTAGCGATATGAGGTAGCGAGTAGCGATATGAGGTAGCGAGTAGCGATATGAGGTAGCGAGTAGCGATATGAGGTAGCGAGTAGCGATATGAGGTAGCGAGTAGCGGTATTAAGTAACGATATGAGGTAGCTAGTGGCAATATGAGGTAGCGAGTAGCGATATGGGGTAGCGATATGAGGTAGCTAGTGGCAATATGAGGTAGCGAGTGGCAATATTAGGTAGCGAGCGATATGAGGTAGCGAGTAGCGATATGAGGTAGCGAGTAGCGATATGAGGTAGCGAGTGGCAGTATTAAGTAACGATATGAGGTAGTGGTATGAGGTTGTGGTATGATGTAGCTATGTGTAGTGATATGAAGTAGCTAAATGTATTGATTTGAAGTAGCGAGTAGTGATATGAAGTAGCGATTTGAAGTAGCGATATGAAGTAGCTGTATGTAGTGATATGATGTAGTGATATGAAGTAGCAATATGAGGTAGCGAGTAGCGATATGGGGTAGCGATATGAGGTAGCGAGTGTCAATATGAGGTAGCGGTATGAGGTAGCAAGTAGCAATATAAGGTAAAAAATGGCAATATGAGGGAGCGAGTGGCAATATGAGGTAGCAATATGAAGTAGCAATATGATGTAGTGATATGTAGTGATATGAAGTAGCTATTGGTAGTGATATGAAGTAGCGAGTAGTGATATGAAGTATCGATATGAAGTAGCTATATGTAGTGATATGAAGTAGCAATATGAAGTAGTGATATGTAGTGATATGAAGTAGCGAGTAGTGATATGAAGTAGCAATATGAGGTAGCGATATGAGGGAGCGAGTAGTGATATGAAGTAGCGATATGAAGTAGTGATATGTAGTGATATGAAGTAGCGAGTAGTGATATGAAGTAGCAATATGAGGTAGCGATATGAGGGAGCGAGTAGTGATATGAAGTAGCGATATGTAGTGATATGAATTAGCTATATGTAGTGATATGAAGTATCTTTATGTAGTGATATGAATTAGCTATATGTAGTGATATGAAGTATCTTTATGTAGTGATATGAAGTAGCGAGTAGTGATATGAAGTATCTTTATGTAGTGATATGAATTAGCTATATGTAGTGATATGAAGTATCTTTATGTAGTGATATGAAGTAGCGAGTAGTGATATGAAGTATCTTTATGTAGTGATATGAAGTAGCGAGTAGTGATATGAAGTATCTTTATGTAGTGATATGAAGTAGCGAGTAGTGATATGAAGTAGCTATATGTAGTGATTTGAATTAACGATATGTAGGAATATGAAGTAGCGATATGTAGGGATATGAAGTAGCTATATGTAGTGGTATGAAGTAGCGAGTAGTCATATGAAGTAGCGATATGAAGTAGCGATATGAAGTAGCTGTATGTAGTGATATGAATTAGCGAGTAGTGATATGAAGTAGCGATATGAAGTAGCTGTATGTAGTGATATGAAGTAGCGATATGAAGTAGTGATATGAAGTAGTGATGTGAAGTAGTGATATGAAGTAGTGATATGAAGAAGTGATATGTAGTAGTGATATGAAGAAGTGATATGTAGTGATATGAAGAAGTGATATGAAGAAGTGAGTAGTGATATGAAGTAGCGATATGAAGTAGTGATATGAAGAAGTGATATGAAGTAGTGATATGAAGAAGTGATATGTAGTGATATGAAGTAGTGATGTGAAGAAGTGAGTAGTGATATGAAGTAGTGATATGTAGTAGTGATATGTAGTAGTGATATGAAGAAGTGATATGTAGTAGTGATATGAAGAAGTGATATGAAGTAGTGATATGAAGTAGCGAGTAGTGATATGAAGTAGCGATATGAAGTAGCTGAATGTAGTGATATGAAGTAGCGATATGAAGTAGTGATATGAAGTAGTGATATGAAGTAGTGATATGAATTAGTGAGTAGTGATATGAAGTAGTGATATGTAGTGATATGAAGTAGTGATATGAAGTAGTGATATGAAGTAGTGATATGAAGTAGTGATATGTAGTGATATGAAGTAGTGATATGAAGTAGTGATATGAAGTAGTGATATGTAGTGATATGAAGTAGTGATATGAAGTAGTGATATGTAGCGATATGAAGTAGTGATATGTAGTGATATGAAGTAGTGAGTAGTGATATGAAGTAGTGATATGAAGTAGTGATAAGTAGTGATATGAAGTAGTGATATGAAGTAGTGATATGAATTAGTGAGTAGTGATATGAAGTAGTGATATGTAGTGATATGAAGTAGTGATATGAAGTAGTGATATGTCATGTTATGTATCTGTATCTCTGTGTGTTTTGGATTGACCTTGTGTGTGTCTGTGTGTGTTTGTCTCTGCTTGTGTCTCTGTCTCTGTGTGTGTGTGCGCGTCTATGTATGTGTGTGCGTGTGTGTGTGTCTGTGCGTGTGTGTGTGTGCCCGTCTGTGTGTGCGCGTCTGTGTGTGTGTGTGTGTGCGTGTGTGTGTCTGTGCGTGTGTGTGTGTGTGCGCGTCTGTGTGTGCGCGTCTGTGTGTGTGTGTGTGCGCGTGCGTGTGTGTGCGCGTCTATGTGTGCGCGTGTGTGTGTGTGTGTATCTTCTCTCCAGAGCTCTTCCAGCTCATATCCAAAGCTCAGTGCAGCAGAGCAGACGACCAGCGAGGTCTGTTAGACAAGAGTGACCTGACGCTTCCCGACTTCCTCCGCCTCAGCCCTTCATCACCACCCCTTCCTCTTCCTCCCGCCTGCGTCACCCAGCATGGCCGCGGCGGTGGTAACCATGGCGATAGCGACAACTACGGCTACGGGGAAAACAGACGTCACGGCAACAAGGAAGGTGGAGGCGGTGGCTCGTTCCCTTTGAACACCGGCAGCCAATCGCAGAGCTTGGAATCCTCGCTCGGAACGGAAGGAGGAGGAGGGGGAAGACGAGCGCTCCTCCCCCCCTCTCACCACAACAGACCCCCTCCCCCGTTCCCCGGCACCACAGTCCACCCCCCCTCCCAGGGGCAGCACCACCTACGGGGTCTCCCCAGCCCAGACTGCACGGGGTCAGTACAGATGTTACAAGAGGAACCCCTAGCGGACCTGACCCTGGTGGGAGAAGGGGACATCAACAGTCCTAACTCCACTCTCCTAACCCCACACCACTCCTCCTCCACTACCCATAACCCACCACGCTTCTCCCAACACGACCTCCACAGCTCGCCCTGCTCAGGTACCTCCACTGTGTGAACTCTGAACCGTGGCCTTTCACCTTCGAACTGCGTTTTGACCTCTGAACTATCCTCTCCTCTCTCTCCTGAAATGGAACCCTGTTCCCTATATAGTGCACTACCCCTATAGCTCTGGTGGAAAGTAGTGTGCTATATAGGGAATATGGTTATATTTGGGACTCCCAGTCTCTGGGAGGTGAAGTTAAAACCCCTTCAGGACACTGATCTAAGGTCTGTTATCTGTCCTGAGGTTACATCTAGATGATGTGGTTCAGGGGACAGCAACACTGATCCTAGATCTGTGCCTATGGGGTCCGCTTCTCCGTCTGCGTGTGAAAGGTTGTTGTTTTTTGAAGTGGACTTGTTGCTGTGGAAACCAGTGCCTAACTTTACCCCCCCCCCCCCCCCCCCCCCCCCTCCCAACCCTACACCCTCGGCCGTCTACAACCTACCAATGTACAGATTGTAATGATGCACTTTAGCCAATTAGGGGAAAGGACTGCTTTGTGTATCCAAGCCTTGATTTGATTGGTTTGTTCTGTAACCTGGAGCCCTAGATGGAGTTGGTCTGTCTTTTACCACTCAGCTGAAGAGAAATCACCTTCACTACACTGTGTGTTCCTGGTAGAAGACAGGACTGCAGACTGTCTCTCTCTCTCTGTCTCTCTGTCTCTCTGTCTCTCTCTCTCTCTCTCTCTCTCTCCCTCTCTCTCTCTCTCTCTCTCTCTCTCCCTCTCTCTCTCTCTCTCTCTCTCTCTTTCTCTCCCTCTCTCTCTCTCTTTCTCTCCCTCTCTCTCTCTTTCTCTCCCTCTCTCTCCCTCTCTCTCTCTTTCTCTCCCTCTCTCTCAAATTCAAATTCAAATTCAAGCTGCTTTATTGGCATGAAAAACATTGTGTCAATATTGCCAAAGCAACAATGTATACAATATACATTGTAATAAAATTATAAATGATAGCAAATAATAATATAAAATGGTAGTAAATAATAATACAAAATTAAATACAAAAATAATAACAATAAAATGGTAACAGTCTACAGTAAACATTAATAATTATAGTAATAACAATAATAGTAATAATAAGTAAGTTACTGTTTACTATGCAGATGTTATTATTCAGTGTCCCTCAGGCTATGGCAGGAAAATACATATTTGGCTGCAAGAGGAGCCATTGCTCCTTCGCCCATGAGTATTCTTAGTTTTTCCTCTGGGTTCAATTTGTAAAAATGTGGAATATATGTAGTCATTTCTGTGAATAATGAATCTCTTTGTGAGGAATATTTATCACAGTAAAGGAGAAAGTGCATCTCTGTCTCTACCTCCCCTGTCATGCAGTGACCACATACACGCTCTTCTTTGGGTAGCCATGTCTTTTTATGTCTGCCGGTTTCTATTGCCAATCGGTGGTCACTCAGCCTGTACTTGGTAAGGATCTGTCTCTGCTTCGTATCTCTGACAGAGTAGAGATAATCAGCCAATTCATATTCTCTGTTTAGGGTCAGATAGCAATTTAGTCGGCTTTGGGATTTTGTTTCGTTTTTCCAGTATTGTAAGTATGATTCCTTTGATTGGTTCATGATTTTGTTTATTGGAATTCTTTCTTTTGAAGCAGTGCTGGTGTCAGCTTGATTGGTGAGGTCCAACACCAGCTGACTGAGAGGGCTCGTTTCTGGGCTCAGCTCTTGGGCTTGAAGTGCTTTAAATTGCAGACTCGAATTTGGACTTGAATTTAGATGTAGCCAAAATTTTAATGATCTTTTCTGTATTTTCATTATTACTGGAAAACGGCCCAATTCTGCCCTACATGCATTAGTTGGTGTATTTCTCTGGACTTGTAGAATTTTCCGACAGAATTCTGCATGTAGGGTTTCAATTGGATGTTTGTCCCACATTTTAAAATCCAGTTTATTGAGTGGCCCCCAAACCTCACTTCCATAAAGTGCTATTGGTAGGATTACACTGTCAAATATTTTAGTCCAAATTCTAATTGGGATGTTGATTTTGAATAATTTCATTTTTATTGCATACATTGCTCTGCGGGCTTTTTCTTTGAGTGCATTCACTGCCATATTAAAGTTTCCCGATGCAGATATGGTCAGACCAAGGTAGGTGTAATTTTTTGTGTGTTCAATTAAGGTGTTGTTCAGGGTGAATTTACATTTGTGTTTCTGACATCTGGGTTTTTTTTGGAAAATCATGATTTTAGTTTTTTGGAAATTTACTGCCAGGGCCCAATTATGGCAATATTGCTCCAGAATATTAATGTTTTGTTGAAGACCTTCTTTGGTTGGTGATAGAAGTACCAAGTCATCAGCATATAGCAGGTATTTCACCTCTGTGTCAAATAGTGTCCTGGGTCTGGAGATTGGTCCAACATGTCTGCTAATTCATTGATATAAATGTTGAAAAGATTTGGACTCAAATTGCAGCCTTGTCTCACACCTCGACATTGTGAAAAAAATTCTGTTCTTTGGTTTTTGATTTTTATTGCACACTTATTTTCTGTGTACATACATTTTATTAAGTCATACACCTTACCACCAAGCCCACTTTGTAGAATTTTGTAGAATAGCCCTTCGTGCCAAATCGAATCAAATGCTTTTTTAAAGTCAATAAAGCAAGCAAAGATTTTGCCCTCTTTTTTTTGGTGGACGTGTTTATTAATTAGTGTGTGTAAGGTGTATATATGGTCAGTAGTGCGATGGTTAGGGAGAAAGCCAATTTGACATTTACTTATTACATTTTTTTCTTGAAGAAAGGTTTGAATTCTTGAATTCAAAATGCTACAGAAAATCTTTCCCAAGTTACTGTTGACGCAAATTCCCCTGTAATTATTGGGGTCTGATTTGTCTCCACTTTTGTGGATAGGGGAGATGAGCCCCTGGTTCCAGACATCAGGGAAGCAGCCAGAAGTTAAAACCATGTTGAACAATTTAAGCACAGCATTTTGCAACTCAGGTGTGCTGTTTTTCAGCATTTCATTTCTGATGTTGTCTACACCACAAGCCTTTTTTGATTTAATAGATTTTAGCTTTTCATTTAGTTCTTGTTGGGTTATTGGGTAATCTAATGGATTTTGGTTGTTTTTAATGACTGATTCCAGGATGTTCAATTTTTCTTTAATTTCTAATTGGTTCTGGTTTAAGTCTTTTTGTGGGATGTTTTTGTATAGATTATCAAAGTAAGTTTTCCAAATTCCTACATCTTGTATGGCTAATTCTTGTGGCTTTGTTGTGCTTAAATTGTTCCACATGTCCCAGAACTGATTTTGGTCAATTGCGTTTTCAATTTCATCAAGTGTCTTGTTGGTATAATTCCATTTCTTGCATTTCAGTGTTTGTTTATACTGTTTCAGAGTTTCAAAGTATTCATATCGTAGCTCTGGGTTGTTTTGCTGCTTATGTTTTTTGTTTGACATTTGTCTTAGGTGTTTTCTAATTGTTTTACATTCATTATCAAACCATTTGTCAGAAACATTTTGATTTTTGCTTCTGATGTTGCATTGCTTTGGTTTTCTCAAATTTGCTTTCGATGCTGCTTTTTGGAATATGCAGTTGATGTTTTGGGTAGCTGAATTGACACCATCTTTATTGTTTTGGTACTGTGAGTTATTGAAAAACTGTATAGAGTTCATCATTTCATTTGAGTTCAATGTTTCAATGAATGCCTCTGCACTGTTTGGAGCCCATCTGAACGATTGGTTTATGTTGTAAAGTTTATTGGGCTGTTTTTTTGAATGAATATTGCCGGTTAATTTCTTCAGAAACACGTTGATCTGACTGTGATCTGACAATGGTGTCTGTGGTCTGACAGTGAATGCACTAATGGAGGAGGGGTCAATGTCAGTGATGGCATAATCGACTACACTTGTCCCAAGAGCTGAGCAGTAAGTAAACTGACCTAAAGAGTCCCCTCTGATTCTACCATTAAGCATGTACAGGCCTAAGGCTCGACAGAGATGTACTAACTCTTTTCCATTTTTGTTCAGTATTTGGTCAGGACTGTTTCTATTATTTATAATAGGGCTACTGTACAAGGAGGGGTGTCCAAATATGTGGTGGTTACCTCCCGCATCAGTGTAGTCAGGCTCAGAACCTGTTCTTGCATTGAAATCTCCACAAAGAAGCACTTTACCCTGCGCCTGAAATGTAATGATTTCTGTCTGGAGATTGTCAAAAAACTGATCATCATAATATGATGAATCTGAAGGAGGAGCATAAGCTGCACATATGTATACATCATTGTCACAATAGATTGTACCTTTGTTAAGTTTTAGCCAAATGTGAGTGGTACCTTTTTTCATTTCATTCAGTGCTAAGTCCTGCTTATGCCAAATGATGATTCCACCTGAGTCTCGGCCCCGTTTAACATTTTTATGTTTGATTGATGGTAGTAAACTTTCTCTATAGCCTGAGGGACACTGAGTATCTATGTCTCCACGACACCATGTTTCCAGTAGGATTATGATGTCCTGTCCCTTGATGTTTTGAATCAATTCTGGATTAGTTGTTTTATAACCAAAATGTGAAGAGTATAGGCCCTGGATATTCCAAGAGCTGATAGTTAATGATCTCATTTATAATAAGTGATATTCACTGGTTTGAGTAAAGTACATCGAAAAAAAATAAAATATGTATATATACATATATATACATATACACACACACATACACATATACATATATATACATACACATACATATATATATACATATATATATACACACACATACATATATACATACACATACATATACACACATACATACATACATACATACACACATACATACATACATACACACACACACACACACATACTTACACACACACACACATACATACATACATACATACACACATACATACATACATACATACACACATACATACATACATACATACACACACACACACACACATACTTACACACACACACATACATACATACATATATATATACATATATATACACATACACATACATATATATATATATATATATATACACACATACATGCACATACACATATACACACATACATACATACATACACACACACGCGCACACACACACACACACACACACACCATTACATATAATAATTATTATAATACCGGTGTCAATACATTTAGGAATATTTGTAAACAAATGAATAAGAATGGAATAAGATTGCATTGTACTTATGTTATGTGCAATCTGCAACCCTGTGTGTTTGTGTGTGTGTGTGTGTGCGCGTGCGTGCCCGTGTGTGAATTAAAGGGACTGTCTAGCTCAGTAGTCTGCATATTAGTTGCAGTAGTTGGCGCACCTCTCCTATCTCTGATTGTTCTAGGGGTCTTCTGCCAGAGGTTACCTCAGCATATGTAGGCTGACGATCTAATTGATACATGGTGTGGACTGCATCATGTGGTCTACTTCCCTGAAGGGCAGTGTTCTGACCGACCCTGGAGTAGTGGTCAGAGCTGTGTTGTGATGGGCTGGGTCTAGTAGAGCTGTGTTGTGATGGGACAGGTCTAGTAGAGCTGTGTTGTGATGGGCCGGGTCTAGTAGAGCTGCGTTGTGATGGGCCGGGTCTAGTAGAGCTGTGTTGTGATGGGCCGGGTCTAGTAGAGCTGTGTTGTGATGGGCCGGGTCTAGTAGAGCTTTGTTGTGATGGGCCAGGTCTAGTAGAGCTGTGTTGTGATGGGCCAGGTCTAGTAGAGCTGTGTTGTGATGGGCCAGGTCTAGTAGAGCTTTGTTGTGATGGGCCAGGTCTAGTAGAGCTGTGTTGTGATGGGCCGGGTCTAGTAGAGCTGTGCTGTGTTGGGC